>NW_006256547.1:9433263-9582326 GCF_000478725.1 Eutrema salsugineum | reverse complement strand
AAAAACCTTCCCGCGGTAAGAAAAATGGCCGAGGGCTGTGTACCGCGGTAAGCTTTTTGGTCGTAAAATTTTTTGCCTCGGTCAAAAACTTGTCCCGTGGTATTTTTGCACTCGATACTCGATTCTGCCCGATCGGTAAGGTTTTTGGCCGGTAATGAGCGTCCGGTAAACATTTTGGCCGAGGTTTCCGACCAGCCGGTACAAGATTTGGCCGAGAAATTTCTCCAAGCGGTTTTCACCATTTTTGACCCTTTTCTTCACTGTTTTCTTTTCTGTTCCTCTTCTTAGGCTCCAATTGGTCTCCAAAGCTCCTGATAAAGACTTCAAAACATGCAAAACTCTTTGGGACCTAATGCAAGCCCTAAGTCCTATTTTAACGCCTAAAGACTCGATTTACATGAGAGAACACATGATGAGGACTCTATAATGCAATCTAAATGATGTAAAATATAGACATATAGGTGATCTGAAAAAAAAACAGAAGTTATTTTCACTACAAGAAAACAATCGTTTTCCAACGGTCCATTACGACGGTTTAAAAATCGTCGCAAACTTACAACGATTGTACGACGATTTTACGTCAAAAAAAAAACGTCGGAAAACCGTCGTACAAAAAAATCGTCGTAACTGCGACGTACAATTTACGACGAATTACGACGATTATACATCGATAATGAGAGATTTGATATTAAATCGTCGTAAATTAGATGTAACATTATGACGAATATATGACGACCTGTATTCGATGTACACTTACGAAGATTTTACGTCGATAAAGAAGTTAGGTGAAGAACATTTAAAACATGTTTACCTAACTAATGTCGATGAAATATTTTATCGCATAATCGACGTAAAATCATCGTAATATTATTGTTGAATGTAAAAGCGATGTAAAAAATCATCGTGAAAGCGTCGTAAAGCCCGAAATTTTGTTATAAATAGAGCTTCATTCCTTCTTTCATTCACAACACATCATCATTCAAACATAAGAGCATCATCATCCTGGAGACCCATTGTAGGTCTCTTAAACCTTAGTATAGTGTTGTAAATCCTGATATATTGGGCTGTCCATTGCTGGAAACCCGAATTAGTAGTTATTTCTTTGAAAAAAAAAGGTAATAATATTAAAAGGTTTACTCCATTCACGTGGCTAGACGTGACACAAGAGACCGGCTTTTTTATTGTCTAATCAATAAAAAGAGATAGTATTTTGAGTTTATTTCAAGATGTCTATATACGAGCTAAGAAGCTGGATGTATATGCGTAAAGATTCAGATGGGGCGTTGACAGAAGAGTTCAAGAACGGGTTAGAAATATTTATGTATCAGGCTACAAATATGGAGAGAACGAAGATAGCGGGAAGATGTTTTGTCCTTGTTTGAAATGCAAGAATACGAGGTATACACTAACCAAAATTGTGTGGACGCATTTATTAAATAGAGGGTTTATGCCGCAATATTTTGTTTGGTATCTACATGGAGAAGGATATAGCAGTAATACTCATGGGAATGCTGGTAGTAGTAGTAATTATCAAAGTCATGTTGATTTTGATGAATCGAATTATGGTCATCAGCCTAATCAGTATCAATCTGATCAAAGTCTAGATCATGATAGGATGCATGAGCTGGTGACTGATGCATTTCATGAAACGCATACTGGTAATGCTGTTGAGGAACCTAATGTAGATGCCAAACGATTTTATGATTTGTTAGACAATGCTAATCAGCCAATCTACGAAGGATGTAGAGAAGGCCTGTCTAAATTATCGTTGGCAGCTAGGATGATGTCAATTAAAACAGATCATAACCTGGCTGAGGTTTGCATGGATGATTGGGCTGATCTTCTGAAAGAGTATCTACCGGAGGATAATATGGCAGCGGCAACATACTATGAAATACAGAAGTTGATTTTTAGTCTTGGTCTACCTTCTGAGATGATAGATATATGTGTTGACAATTGTATGATTTTTTGGAAAGATGATGATCAGCTGGAAGAATGTCGATTTTGCCAAAAACCAAGATACAGGCCGCAAACTGGTGGGCGTAAAAGGATACCGTACCAACGTATGTGGTATCTCCCTATAACTGATAGGTTAAAACAGCTTTATCAATCTGAAAGGACAGCTGTATCAATGAGATGGCATGCCGAACATACACAACTAGATGGAGAAGTTGTTCATCCATCAGAAGCAAAGGCATGGAAACACTTCAATATGGTATACCCAGATTTTGCTAAGTTCAAACGGAATGTCTATCTTGGTCTGTGCACTGATGGTTTTAGTCCATTTGGTATGTCTGGTAGACAATATTCATTATGGCCAGTAATCCTAACTCCTTATAACCTTCCTCCAGATTTGTGCATGCAAAGGGAATTTCTTTTCCTAAGTATTTTGGTTCCAGGTCCCAATCATCCGAAGCGAGCTCTCGATGTATTTCTGCAGCCACTCATACATGAGTTGAATCAGTTATGGTATACCGGCGTTCGCACATATGACTGTTCTACGGGCAAAAATTTTACTATGCGGGCTGTGCTTATGTGGAAAATAAGCGATTTCCCCGCTTATGGTATGCTATCAGGATGGACTACACATGGGAGCTTATCGTGTCCTTATTGTCTTCATCGAACTGATGCGTTTCAGCTAAAACATGGTAGAAAAACTTGTTGGCTTGATTGTCACCAGAGGTTTTTAACGGATAACCATCCATATCGGAGGAACAAGAGGTTATTTATGAAGAACAAATGTGTACATGTCCCTCCACCCGTAAATTTAACAGGAGCTGATATACATGCGTAAATCGAGCATTGAGGGGCAGAGGAAACAATAACGCGTGGGGGAAACTGGCACACTCCTGCAAATATGCCTGAAGGTTATGGAGTTTATCAGGTTTGAGCCATTTATATTAGCTTCTCAAGCAGAACAGGTAACATTTCTGCTATACCCCCGAGTTCGATCAACAGGAATCTCATGGTTAGCAGTAGTTAAAGTGGCTCCGAGGGGCAAGATTGTAGGGGTTGAGGATGTTCCATTGCAACAGGACACTTGCGTAGATCTTACTGAACCAGATGTTGATGATGAGATTTTCTTAATTGACCCTCGGAACAGGCAAGTTGAAGATCTTCCCGATTATACAGAAGAAGAAGGTGATGATGAGTTTGCTGAAACCGATGATGACGATTTGGCGGAAGACGACGGTGATGGTGACGAAGTAATAGAGGAAGATGAATCTGATTGATTTTTATGCATCGTATTTAGTGAATGTTTGTTATTAAATTTGTAACTGTATTTGTATGAATTTTTTAAATGATAAAAATATTGATTTTACGACCGTTTTACGACGATTTTTATAAACCCTATACCCTAAGTTTAGGTTTTAAACCCTGAATGAATATGGTTTAAGAATTACGACGACTTTACGACTATCCGTCGTAACATCGTCGTAACATTACGACGATTTCACGACGCGTTCACAAGTCAGTCGTAAAATCGTCGTAATATTGAAATCCAAGATTTTGAATCTTTTATATCTGATTGGTTGTAAGGTATTTCACAAATGTTTTTGATTGGTTATCTTAATTTATATGAAAAATTGTCAATCTGATCAAAATCAGAAATTTGAAAAAAAACATACATATTTACAAGTTCATGCATGTTTTTGTAAATGTTAAGTAAAAGGTTATATATTAGATTAGATGATTTCAATATTTATTATCTCATGTACTAAATCCGTCATACATGCTAAGTTATGAACCTATTATTATATGTTAGTATAAAATAAGCTTTGCGTAGTTCTTTATGCAATAAGCCTTTTGAAAGATTTAGGGTTTGATAACTTTTTAATAAACATCGTAAAACTATCGTTCTATGGTCGTAACGTTACGACGGTTTTCCGACGCATGTTCCTTAAACCGTCGTTAAACCGTCGTAACATTGATGACGATCATACATTTGACAGCCCCCGGATTGGCTCTAGATCCGAGGTACGAGGTTATAAATGTTGGCATATTACGACGGGTTTACGACGAAATAGGATTTAGTTGTCGTAAAATCGTCGTAACGGTCAAACGCTGTGAACATGACACGTGTCATGTCATGCACTGGTACGATTGTTATACAACCAAATCGTCGTAAAATCGTCGTAACGTTACGACGATTTTACGATGATCACAAAATCTATATAAGGGACGCGAGTTTTCCTCCTTCGTCGCTCAGTCCTCACTTCTCTCTCTCTCTAGAAATAACTCTCTCTCTCTCTCTCTACCTCTCCCTCCTCTCCAGCTACTCCCTCCTCTCCAGCTACTTTGTAAGTTTTTTTTTTTTTAAATTTGTTTCATTATAATTTTGTTTAATTTTTAATAATTAGATAGATATAATTAGGGGATTTAGGGTTTAGGTTCGGAATTTAGATAAGCCCGGAATTTATAATTAAATGATATAATTAGTAATTATATTTTATTTAATTTTGTAGATTATTCAGATATGGCTCCTTAGACAAAGAGGTCCCACAACCGACAGATGGTAGCTCCGGACGGTACGGATCCATCCGCCTCAGCGACAGGGTCCGTCATGCCGGAGTCCTCGGGAACACAACGGACGGTTTCACAACCGGTCGTTGTACCACAGCCTGCAATGCCTCCACCACCACCAGCCAAACTAGCAGCCCCAGCACCAGCCGCAGCCCCGATTCAGCCTGTACCGTATGCCCAATTTACGGTATAGGATCTTCTACGCCAACCGGGTCGTGAGAGTATGAACAAATTCGATCCGGATCGAGCCCCGGGGACATTTTGGTACGAAATTTTTTTTTTCAAAATTTTTTTAAACGAATAATATTTATAATTAATTGACAACGCGGTCGGTCGTAACGTTGCCGACATCATCAAGGAGTTTTTCGTACAACCCCATACCAGCTGGAAGAAGCTGGATCAGGCAACTCTTGACACTTGGTTCAAGTGTTTTGCGGTAAGTACTTCTTTAAAATTTCGATTTATATTACTATTTTTTATTTTTTACATTAATTACTAACTTTTTGTTTTTTTTCCTAGCAAAAATGGCATTAGGAAACTCCCGCACACGGACGTGTGGAGACGGCCTTCAAAGAGAAGGTCAAGTTCCGCCTCAACAACACCGATCCGACTGGAAGCGGAAGTGGGAGGTCGACGGCGACAAGGCCAAGCCGACGCCAATGGCCGATACCGTCTGGTAGGGTCTGGTGCAGTATTGGTTGACTCCACACAACCAGCTTACTGCCGCCAAGTGTTCCACATCCAAGTATTTTAATTTGTGTTTAGATTAAATTAAAATACGTGTTTTAATTTAATACAATTATAATTAATATATTTTTCAGGAACACTACTGACGATGCGGGAAATCGGAAGAACGTCCCGCACACTTCCGGTCAGATTCCTTTTGCCGGGAGACGACTTTAGATGGTAAATTTAAATTATTAAGCTTTTGTTTTTAAATAATTAACTCTTATTTGTCTTATTAATAATTTCATTTTGATTTTGTAGGTCGAAGAAAATGGGGGAGAACTTCCTCCGATGACGAAGGTCTTCGCCGAGACCCATACGAAGAGAAACGGCGAATTCACGGATCCTCGGGCGGAGGAGATCTACAACGCCTGTGCGCGGATCGAGCAGCGGCAGAGGCAGCTCACTCAGCAGGCGCCTCCGACGTCTCCCGGAGATAGCTCGGTCCAATCCACCCCGACGCTGACGGTGGCGGAGATGGACCAGATTTTCGAAACAGTTGCTAGAAAATGTCATCTAAGGATAACTGGATTTGAGTCATCTTTGGTCTTGACTATGTAGATGCACTCTCCAATTCTAAAAGTGGTTGATTCTTCTCTTTTTTTTTTAGGCTTGTGCAGTGATTGAAAACACAGCTTTCGGTAAGGGGATAAAAAGGCTCCAGACTTGTGAAACAGGTACGTGTCCTCCGGTGCTGAGAGCTGCGCAGCCGCGGTGGGATCAAGCTCTGCTGCAGTGGTCTCTCATTGACCTACCATGATACGAGCATGGATCCAAGTGACGACCTTGAGGCCGAGCAGCTGGACGGGACACGAGACAAGGGACAATACCCGTACGACGACCTGATCGTTCCAAGTGGGCCGATGACACAGTCACCCGCCAAGTAGCTATCAATGACCGTTTGGAGGTTATGTTCCGAATTATGGGTCAAGAACTCGGACGCTACACCAAGTGACCAAGCCGTAACGCTTCTGACGTACTCGGACGGTGTAGCTCCTTGATACTCTTTTTCCTTTCATCCGGGTTTGTCCCAATGGGTTTACCGGATGAGGTTTTAACGAGGTTAAGGGTTACACCAACTCATTGTCCGTAGTTAGTTAGTTGGCCGTTACAAGGGAGACGAAGGATCACTCGCGAGAAAGAACAAAAAGGTCAGTCAAGGGAGCCGAGTGGTCATTCAACTAGTCTTAATGTTTTCATTTAATTTTTATGTCTTTTGCACTTCTCCTTCGCCCCTATATAAAGGGCCAGACTCTTATGTATTTGTCATTCACCTTTTTGTCAAATATTTTCGATATTTTCTCTATCCTTCATCTTGTTTCTGATTTCCTTCAAAGTAGTTTAGAGACAACAGGATTTTCGAGACTTGTCTCACGCCTGTTCATCCTATACCCGCGAGATCTCAAACTCGGTGTAATCACTGTCTCGATCTTTGAGATAACCTCTCACGCCTTAGCATCTCTCCGAGCAAATGATTTAGGCCGAGTCCTATCAACCTCAACCGATCTAGCAAGTGCAAATCCTCGGGAGGATCGTATCAAGTGGTATCAGAGCCCACTTGCTTTAATCGGTAGTATTTATCTATCTTTTCAATTTCCGCCTTTTCTCATCTTTTCTGTTGGCGATATTTAAAATAAAAAATAAAAATAAAAATAAAAATCGAAAAGTCCATTTAAAAAAAAAAAATCGAAAAGTCAAAAAAAAAGAGAAAGAATTATTTTCTATCTATCTTTTCTTATTCTTCTCCTTTCAAACGCTTGATATTCCAAGGAACCTAGAGGCAGCCATCGTGAATCGATTAACTCCTTTAGAACCGGAAGAAAATCTCTTGTGTGTGATTTGTGAGGACAATAAGAGTGTGAGTGAATCAAAGAGGGAAACACTAGTAAGGACTATTTGTACTAACGTGTTTGTTTATTTTTGTGAGGTACTTGTATGTCATCCGACTTTTCTCTGAACGATTGTGAATTTTATACGTTTCGCGACGGTAATCACGTATGTTGGTATAGTCCCAAGGAGATGGAGGCTAAGCTCAACCAGAAAACCGAAATGATGGAGCGAATGAGCCAACGCATGGAACGACTTGAAGGACAGCCAAGACAAATGGAAGGAAACGATCAAAATTGCGAGGAACCAATGCATATCAGCAGAGACCGGAACTATGAGCAAGAGATCGAAAACCCCTTTTATGCCGACAATCATTCATCAGGGAGTAGCCGAGTGAGGATGCGAGGCAACCGCGGGGCACACCGTGGACGAGCTGGAGGGAACCGAGACCAAAGAAACGATTTTCCTGCCAGAAATCCCAACGATCGCCATGAAGGTGGGCGATATCAGAGACCAGTCCAGGAGCGATATGAAGCCGAACCGGCTAGAGGACGGAACGATAACGACCTAGGAGGCATGAAACTTCAGATTCCTGCGTTCTATGGAAAGAACGACCCTGACGCCTTTCTAGAGTGGGAAAAGAAGGTCGACATCGTTTTTTGGTTGTCAAGATCTATCGGAGAGGAAGAAGATAAATCTAGCGGCTTCAGAGTTTAGTGGATATGCCATAGACTGGTGGGATCAGATCGTAACCTGTCAGCGTAGGAATGGTGAGCGACCGGTAGAAACCTGGGAGGAGATGGCTACTCTCATGCGGCAGCGGTTCGTTCCGACGCATTATCACCGGGAGTTACATACCAAGCTTTGAACACTTACACAAGGAACCAAATCCGTGGAGTATTATCACCAAGAAATGGAACGGTTAATGCTCAAAGCTGATGTGTTTGAGGCGGAGGACGCGACTATGGATAGATTTTTAAGCGGTTTGAATTGGGATTTGCAGGACCGGATGGAATTACAGGAATACCACGACATGGCAGAAATGTTACACAAGGCTATCCTGGTGGAACAGCAACTCAAACGAAAGAGCACCAACCGATACACCTACGGATCCAGTTCGCGGCCGACTTACCGAGAGGACAAGGCCACCTACCCATTGCGTACTGATAACCGACCCAAGATGGATACCAAACTGAGTCAGAACCCAGGAAAGACCGAGGCCACCGCATCAAGGACGCGAGATATTGAATGTTTCAATTGTCGGGGCAAGGGACATTACGCCAATAAATGTCCAAATCAGCGAGCAATGCTTATGCTCGACACTGGAGAGATCGTGTCCGATCATGAGGAGGAGACCAAACCGGTTTATGACGAAGAGGAGACTGAGGAGCGATCTGTGGACGGAGAACTCCTAGTAGCACGCCGGGCCCTTATAGCCCAGGAACGAGTCAAGGAGGAAGACCAGGGGGAAAGTCTATTCCACACACGGTGCCTGGTCCTAAGGAAAGTGTGCAGCCTGATAATCGACGGAGGGAGTTGCACTAACGTGGCCAGTACCAGCATGGTTGACAAACTTGGCTTGGAAACCCGTAAACACCCTCATCCATACAATCTACGGTGGCTCAACAACCAACGACAACTCAAGGTCACCAAGCAAGTGACCGTACCTTTGGTCATCGGACGATACGAAGACAAGGTCGTATGTGACGTTCTTCCCATGGAAGCCGGCCACCTCCTTTTAGGATAGCCGTGGCAATACGAGAGAAAGGCGACCCATGAAAGCTTCTCCAACAAGCACACCTTCGAGCACCGAGGCCGTAAGATCGTCCTAGCACCCTTGTCACCACACGAGGTCTATCTTGACCAGGTCAAGCTGGAACAAAATTCCAAAGGTAAAAACATCATGAGTGAACCCCAAAACACTTTACACCAAAAGGAAGAGTCTGAGAAAAACCTAGAAATGGCCTGTGAGAGTAAACCCGTGAGTAAAGAGTCATTTCTTGTGAGACATAGCGAGGTGAAACATGCCTTGACTACAAAGCAGTCTTTTGTCCTGCTCATTTTTAAGGATGCTTTGGGTAGCCATACTAACCCTAAGCCGGTTCTACCAAGCAAAATTTCTGATGTCTTGCAGGAGTTCACCGATGTTTTCCTAGAAGAAGATCCAGGCGGTTTACCACCCATCCGAGGGATCGAGCACCAAATCAATTTTGTACCTGAAGCATCCCTTTCCAACCGACCGGCCTACCGTACCAATCCAGTCGAAACCAAGGAGCTACAAAGGCAAGTTGATGAACTTCTGGCCAAGGGATACATTCGTGAAAGCATGAGTCCATGAGCCGTGCCGGTATTGCTAGTGCCTAAGAAGGACGGGACATGGAGGATGTGTGTCGATTGCAGAGCCATCAACAACATTACGGTTAAGTATTGCCATCCTATCCTTAGGCTAGATGACATGTTAGATGAGCTCTATGGTGCATGCATATTTTCTAAAGTCGACTTAAAGAGTGGTTATCACCAAATTAGGATGAAAGAGGGTGACGAATGGAAAATGGCTTTTAAAACTAAGCATGGCCTTTACGAGTGGCTTGTCATGCCATTTGGACTCACCAATGCACCTAGTACTTTCATGCGTCTGATGAATCATGTTCTTAGGTCATTCATAGGTGTTTTCGTAGTAGTTTACTTTGATGACATTTTAATTTACAGTAAGACCTTAGATGAACATGTGCTGCATTTGAAAAAGGTGTTAGACATGCTTAGACAAGAACGGCTCTTTGGAAATCTTAAGATGTGTTCCTTTTGTACGGATAACGTCGTTTTCCTAGGTTTTGTGGTGAGTTTGCAGGGAATATATGTCGATGAAGAAAAGATCAAAGCTATCCGAGATTGGCCAAGTCCCAAAACCGTTAGTGAAGTCCGAAGCTTCCATGGTCTAGCCGGATTTTACTGACGCTTCGTCCGAGACCTCAGTACTATAGCCGCACCCTTGACCGAAATCATCAAGAAAGAAGTAGGATTCAAATGGGAGCAAGCTCAGGAGGATGCTTTTCAACTCCTAAAGCACAAACTCACCCACACTCCTTTACTAGTCCTGCCTGACTTCTTTAAGACATTCGAAATTGAGTGTGACGCTTCGGTGTGGGAATAAGAGCCATACTGATGCAAGAAAAGAAACATGTGGCTTTCTTCAGCGAGAAGTTAGGTGGAGCTACGCTCAACTACCCGACGTATGACAAGGAATTGTATGCCTTGGTCCGTGCTTTGCAAACTTGGCAGCACTACTTATGGCCAAAGGAGTTTGTAATTCACACGGACCATCAGTCGCTCAAGCACCTAAAGGGACAGCAGAAGCTCAACAAGAGGCATGCCAGGTGGATGGAATTCATAGAAACCTTTCCGTATGTCATCCAGTACAAGCAAGGCAAGGAGAACATAGTGGTCGATGCATTGTCTTGACGATACACCTTGATTACTACGTTGGACGCAAAGGTGCTTGGCTTTGAGATGATAAAGGAGGCATATCTCACTGATCCAGATTTCCAGGAAGTCTACAGCGCTTGTTCAAAATTTGCCCATGGCAAATACTATCAGAGTGATGGATTTCTCTTTTACGAAAACCGCTTATGTATACCTAACACCTCTCTTCGTGATTTACTTATTAGGGAAGCACACGGTGGTGGGCTGATGGGGCATTTTGGAGTAGCCAAGACCCCAAGCGTGGTGCAAGATCATTTCTTTTGGCCGCACCTGAGACGCGATGTGGAACGAATCTGTGGCCGGTGCACAATTTGTAAGATGGCCAAAACCAGAAGCCAAGGCCCAGGTATGTATACCCCACTTCCCATACCTAGTGAACCATGGACCGATATTTCTATGGATTTTGTCTTAGGGTTACCCCGGACTAGGAGAGGTAGAGATTCGGTTTTTGTGGTCGTAGATAGGTTTTCTAAGATGGCTCACTTCATTCCTTGCCATAAAACCGATGATGCTTCAAATGTGGCTGTCCTGTTCTTTAAAGAGATTGTCCGTTTACATGGGGTTCCTAGAACCATTGTTTCAGATCAGGACACTAAGTTCCTAGCTATTTTTGAAAAACCCTTTGGTCAAAGTTAGGAACTAAATTATGTTTTTCGACAACCTGTCACTCTCAAACTGATGGCCAAACAGAGGTAGTCAATCGAACCTTGTCAGCCCTTTTAAGGTCCGTGATTAAGAAAAACCTTAGAACTTGGGAAGATTGCTTGCCTCATGTTGAATTTGCTTATAATCACTCGGTCCATTCAACTACTATGTTTTCTCCTTTTCAAATAGTGTACAGTTTTAATCCATTTACACCGCTTGATCTAACCCCTTTGCCTATGAGTGAAAGACTTAACATAGATGGCAAGAAAAAGGCTGAATTGGTCAAACAGTTGCACGAAAAGGCCAAGGAAAACATTCAATGGATAACCAAGCAGTTTCAACGAAAAGCAAACAAAGGACGGAACAAACGTATGTTCGAGCCAGGCGACCAAGTATAGATCTACTTAAGGAAATAACGATTCCCTGAGGAACGGAAGTCAAAGCTTTTGCCCAGAGTCGATGGACCATTCATACTTCTAAACCGAATCAATGACAACGCTTATCAGATCGATCTCCGAGGTAAGTATACGGTCAGTTCTAGTTTTAACATTGCTGATTTGATTCCTTTTCTCCCAGATGGACAAGACTTGAGGACAAGTCCTTTTCAAGAGGGGGGGAATGGTACGAGCATGGATCCAAGTGACGACCTTGAGGCCGAGCAGCTGGACAGGACACGAGACAAGGGACAAGACCCGTACGACGACCTCGGGAGGATCGTACCATATCATGTTTGATTCTCCTCGGGAGGATCGTACCATACCATGCTTGATTCTTCATTCTCTTCTTCTCCATTGTCGTAATATTGCGTCCAGGGGTTATTAGGCATGTCTTCTGTCTCCATATCAGGGTCTTCAGTAATTGGATTATTCTCCTCGTGATCCTTAGAAAGTTCTTTAACTTTCTCTTCTACTTCAAGAGCATAGAAAACTTTATCTAAAGTAGAATCAAGCTCTTCAGTCTTGTCAACAACCTTTCCTACTCCTTCCCACAGATCCAATATGTAGTTGTAGGATTGGTTTTACTTGGATTCAGATCATTGTCCATATCATCAAGCTTGAAATTTAGAGTTTGGATACCCCTCTCAGTTTGTCGAAGGTTGAAGGTGTTTTTCCCGTGCTCTTCTTCAACAGATTCCATTCTATGATTTAGTGCTGCAACATCTTTAAGTCTCTACTCCTATAGGGCTTTCACATGATCAGAGAGATCATCAAAATTCTTGTTAAGATTGATGGAGATAGCATATATCTTCATATAAGGCAGCTTCAACAACATTGATTGTGCAAGGAACTGATTCCGCTTAGCTTCTAATCGATTAAGCTGGAGACAAAATTGATTGTTCTCATCATTCTGGTGTAGAATTTGATGAGGTAGAGGGTGAGATGGTCAATGATTCACCAAAGGAGGCAAATAAGGTTCATTTTGGTAAGTAATAGGCTTGCGCCTTCCATGGTGATGGTTCGGCTGAGGATTCTAATCCATGTATCTAGAATCACGCCAAGATTGTGCCTCATATGCACAGGGAGCAGCACACAGGTTGCAAAAACTTTGATTGGGATTAGAGTTTCTCCTTGTTGGATGATCCATGTCTCAGAAGTCTGAAACTAAGATAACAAAAACGAAAATTAAAAGACAAAGTGATAGTGGTGTTTAAAAATCAGTATTACTTCCTATGAATTTTGGCAAAAGCTCGACAATATATCCTCCCCTGGCAATGGCGCCAGAAACTTGGCACCGATTGGGTTAGGGGGTCGCAGATGAAGTTTTAAATTTATAAAACCTAGTATCCTGAAAGTGCACAGTCGTGCAATGTAGTTCTTAGGGTATCAATCCACAGGGAGATTGTCTAATCTGCAAAAACTTCAAATTTGTATAAGTAAGCGAATTAATAAATTAAGGGGGGTCTTATAGGTTTTTGGTTTTACAGGAAAAAAAGACAAAATAAAACTAAAGAAAATCTTAAACCTAATCGATATGGGCCTACAAATGAAAGAAAGGTTGGGCCGTTAAGGATATCTAAGGGAGCCTCGATTCAAAGTAGGGTTCTAAACTCATAGGGGGGCAACGCAGATGTCCTAATTGATATGTCTATATTTTACATCATTTAGAGTGCATTTTAGAGTTCTCATCATGTGTTTTCCCATGTAAATTGAGTCTCTAGGCATGAAAATAGGATTTAGGGCTTGCATTAGGTCCCAAAGAGTTTTGCATGTTTTGAAGTCTTTATCAGGTGCTTTGGGAGTCATTTGGAGCTTAAGAAGAGGAGCAGAGAAGAAGACGGTGAAGAAAAGGGTCAGAAATGGTGAAAACCGCTTGGAGGAATTTCTCGGCCAAATCGCTTACCGATCGTTCAACCTCGACCAAAAAGCTTACCGATCGCTCAGCACCGACCAAAATCCTTACCGATCGTTCAACCTCGACCAAAAAGCTTACCGATCGCTCAGCACCGACCAAAATCCGTACCGATCGACCAAAGTCAGCCTGGGTCGAAGATCAGGCGTAAATACCGCGGGTTGAGTTTTGTCCGAGGCGAAGGGATTTTTACGACCAAAAAGCTTACCGCGGTACACAGCCCTCGGTCATTTTCCTTACCGCGGGAAGCTTTTCTCGACCAAAATCTGTCCTTGTCCGCGCGTCTCAAAGATCTGCAATCCGGGGAACCTTCCCGTCCGAACCAGTTGGCGGGGTCTTCAGCAAAGTTGGAGATAATCAAACAAATATCCCAGAACAGTTGGAATCATCCAATTCGGACCCGTGGGGAGAAAGATACAGCTTCCGGAAGATGCACCAACATTACGCACATCCGAGAACCGAACGGCGGAGCACAAAGATCATGGCGGACGGAACCTTTCCGGACCGAACCAGCTTGCCCGGTCTACATCAAAGTTTGAGATCTGTGAATGAGCTTTTCAAGACAGTTGGGGTCGCTCAATTCGGACGAGTGGTTTGAAAGATAAAGTCTCCAGAGTTCACATCGGTCCAAACAGCTTATTTTCCGGTGATTCCAATGCGGTTCAAAGATATGAAATCCAGGAAGCCTTCTACTTCCCAAGCTCCGACGCTTTCTTCATCAAAGTTCGAGCTTATTGAGTCATCTTGACTATGGGACTGGTCTCAGTACATTTGGAGTCGTGGGTTGAAAGTTACTGCTTCCGGAAGGCGACATGGTCAATACGAGCCCAAATATGTTGCGATACGCGCTAAGTGTTTTCTCAGGGCTCGGCATCATTACCTCGACATCGGCCAAGTCAAGGCTCATATTTTGGGAGTATTCTGAACTAGGCCTCGTGCTGACACGTCGGCACGTTGGAATCAAGGCATGCACACGTAAGAAATGAAGCTGGAAACAACTAAGTGTTGAACGTGCACCTCGGTGTAGCGACCTCGGCGTGCATGCCGGACCCTGTTCGCCCAAACCCCTCGACTACCAAGCGCCTCGGCATTTCATGCCGAGGTCCATTGTCACGAACCCAGAATCAAGAACAAAGCTGCCCAAGAACACACACGTGAAGATGGATCAAAGACTAGGGTTCATGCATGTTCTTGACGTGTTCTTCACGAGATCTTCATTTGGATCTGGACTCACGTGCACTCCTCGACATGAAGACCTCGGCTTCACTCTCTGACACACCGTGGCACTCACCCATCAACCCAAGAACGCGGTTCAGTACCCGGTTTGTTCCGGGCTGACCCGCGACACTTTACCTTTGCTATATATACATTTTGAGACTAAAAACCTAATCATCTTATCTCTTATCTGTTTTTAGCTTTAAGAACTTGCCTCTTTGGTGAAACTTGATGATTCTAATCCGATATCTCGTTTTTGCATGAAAAATCTTGTTCTTTCTTTATTTCTTTTATCATCTAACATTAAACTCCTCATCATGACCAGCTACACGTCTTGCAAAGGACTTAGTGAGCTCGTTATGATTAGTGAGTAGTCGTTTAAGCGGCTTTAGATGAGTAGATTAGGGTGCTTTCAAGGTAGATTAGTGGGTTTAGGTGTCTAGTCTTGCATGTTTCATTCTTTAACCGACGAGATCTCTAGGCTGGATCCAAGCACATCACTTGAGGTTCAGATCTGAGACATATCTCGCATCAAAAGTGTTTGTAGAAATGTCTGAACCACTCGGTTAAGGGTTTAAGAGTCTTTCATCGCGAGAGTGATAGTTTGTTCTCTTAAATGACATTTTTGAACTGATTCTTATTGCTGATTGATTCGATGCTTCTCAAAAGACATTTTTGGTATGAAGGAGGATCAATTTAGAAGCTTAATACTTTCATGAGAAGATTAATATGCCTTGAGTTCAAAGTTAAATGAAACCGCTTGATGTTTTGATTCATTAACCCACGAGTTGAACTTAGAAGCACCCGAGTCAAGTATCTCGTCTAAAGTCTCTTGCTTTATTACATATTATCATCATCTGAATCGCTTAGTTATCATTTGCATCTTTGCTTTGTTTGATTCTCATCATTTACTTTACTTGCATGCTTACTCGTTGTTATTTAGCTTAGTAAAACCTTCACCTTTTTATCTTGACTTAAATAAACAAACAACATAGACTAGTGTCTCGTTGACAAGTCTGGATTGACACCTCTTAGTACTACTTTGACAAGGGGATTGATAGCCCTGAGACCTAAAAAGTTTTATCTATCACTAATCGATATCTAAGTATCTTCCAATTAGCCTACATGTAGTAACTCTTTATCTATTTCTAGATCTGCATAGAACTAGAATATGCACTAATATGGCTAACCAACTCTTGTCACCTTAATTAACTAATCACTTAAACTCGACAAGTGGCTTTCGTCTCTTGCCGCGAGTAAGATCATGCATTTAATTGAATGGAATTCATTCTTGCGCGCATCTTATCTATAGGTAGCTTTCGACTCCTACAGCAACTATGTTCTTCTGAAGTTATGTACGGCAATCTCATAAATCACTCTCGTGGCTTTGATCCATCCTGGGTTCAAAGATTAATTCATGACTCTAACCTCATGCATTAAGTTCAACTTAGAAGAGACAAAATCTAGAATATGGCTGAGAAAACTAGCAATCCTTATCGAACATATAGATCCCTTCAATGGATCCTTAAAAACCAACTACTAAACTACTTTAACTTGATGCAGTAAAATAAAAGCATAAATGAAAGATCTATAGTCAGAAATAGATAGATAAATAGATAAAAAGGAGATAAGACAAAGGTTTAAGGGAAGAATCGCCCTCTCCTTTGCCCAAACCTTAAGAAACAATGTTTGGTGTCTCAAAAACTCATTACAGGATCACACACCTGAAATAGGGCTGCTAAGAAATGTATTTATAGGTCCTAAAGCTTCTCTGAAAATAAATGGCGAAATGGGCTTGATGTTGGGCAGAAAACTTAGGCGTTGACTGGTTGTTTATGGAGTAAAAGAGAGAAATTGAAAAAAGTAGAAATGATGGAAAAGAAAAAAAAATAACGTAGTAACAATAAGTGTGTGGCTGTCTTTATTTGAATATTAAATGTAGTAAAATAAAAATAAAATTCTTTTACTTGATTGGCAATATTTGATTGTAACTCAGATTATTTACGTTGAATACGCTATCTAGTCAGACTATCTATAGTGATGAAAAAATAATTCAACAGTTTAACTCTTCCAGTGAGTATGTTGAAAAATCACATTGACTTACGTGGATTGATTGGAGTTGAAAAGATTTAACCGTCAGTGCCACGTGGCGTATTATGGAGCTACTGAAAACTTTTAAGATTTTTTTATCCTAACTATTTAGAATCATTTATTTTATAGTGAATTAATTTATTTTCTAATTTTTCCGTACCAAAATTTATCATTTTTTACACTCTATAAATAGAAATTTGGTTTATCTAATTTGAACACATAAAAAATTTCTTTTTTATTATATTTTTCTCAATTATTCTCTAATGAACTCTTGTTAATACTTTAACTTTTTGTTAATAAAATGGACTTCAATAATAACTCTTTTAATATAACTATAATTTAATTTTGAATTAAAAATATAAAATGAGGCAAAATCATCAAAGAAAATAAAAATATGAAATATAGTGGAATACGATGTTGAATTTTATTAAACAAAATTATTGTAGAGGTTAAAATTGAATTTGGTGTTGAATGATTAGGTGGAAGAAAGAGAAGATGATGTCGAGTGTTCAAATTTGAGGTGGACAGTGTTGAATTTAACAGCCATTGTACATGGTCATACCCTTTAAAGAAAATATTTTTTTTTGTCAATGAGAAAAGAAAAGTATCTCCACATTTATTACACTAATTAGATTCAAAATTTAAAGTTAAAAAACTAACGTTTGAAAGCTAGAAAGTCAGAGACAACTTGAAGTGACATATTTTTTGAGGCTCTAAGTAATTGATATACTGTTTTTAGTTTGACACACAACATGCAGAAAAGAACTATAGCAGCCATGACCGAAAAAATGTCTAATCAATTAAACTTGCAGAATAGAGTCATCTGTCAGCGTGGTATCAAAACTATATTGAAACTATATTTTTCCGTGATGAGAAATAGAACAGAACATGTCTAAATGGAACATATTCAAGATTTTAGAATAGATATTGAATAGAACGACTTGTCTCATCCGTCATATACTTAACCGTCGCAAGCATCATTGTATATCATCTAATATTTAGGATCCAAATGAAAAAAGTCAATCAGGCGGTGCGGATCTAGAGGTTCAACCGGAGGAGACGGATCAAGTGCGGATGAGACGGATCAAGCGGAACAAGTGCAGATCAAGCGGAACAAGTGCAGATCAAGCAGTCCAAGCAGTCCAAATATATTGTTAAATGGGAAAAACGGTTCATAACATATATTTAAATTAAATAGTAATATAGAAAATAGTTATAATTATAAATATATATATATATATATTATACATAAATAAATAAAGAGATAATACATTAAGTGAAAAAAGTTAATATATTATTATTTCAATTTTTCCATAACATATCTGTGATTCGTTCTCTGATATACATCATATGATTTCCTCCGGCTATCTCTGCTGCTTTAATGTCGTCTAAATCAGTTTCAGATTCGTCGTGGTCAATTTCGATCTGGTCTATTATTTCAGCAAAATTTTCATCTGAAAATTTTGAAATTCTGATTATGAAGCCCTATTGTAGCCATCACCACTCTTTTGTGTACTTCAATATTATATCTAAGAAATTCAGAAAGAATCCTCTATTTTTTTTTTCAAACTTTAAATGTCCTTTCAATAACAGAACATAATGATGCATGTCATCGATTAAACAATTCTTGCTTATTTAAAAGATGTTGTAAAATTAGATTGGCATATGTGGATTAATTGGGGTTTGATAAGAACCGTCCTAGAATTGTCATACACTTGGTTCGGTGGGGGTTAATAGATCCTTGATTCCAGATTGTTTCGGAGAAAGAGATGCTAAGGCGTGAGCGTAAACCTGAATATCCTTAGGCGCAATTTCAAGGAAAAGAACGAAAACGAGGGGATGGAACAAAGAAGGACAAGGGTCGCGATATCGGATGTTAGAGTGTGAGACAAGTCCCGAAAATCCCTAAGCCCCGGATATGACTACGATCTCTCTCTCACTCTTTGAAAGTGAAGGCTGCGTCAAGTAGGATGATAACTACTTGAAAAACCAGAACGATCAAATGGCTAACCACCAAATATCAAAGAGTTCACGAAGAACAAAAGAGAAAACTTAAAGATAAATTTTATTAAGAGAAAAGTGATGATCTTAGTCTGAGTACAACGATGCCTTTATATAGAGGGTTAAGAAGACCATCGGTCATACATAGGAAATAAAAGAAAAATAAATGAAAACGAGAAACGTTGAATAACGATCAAACTTCCGGAATGACCATTCACATCCTCTCGTTAAAACTCTTGAACTTCTAGGCGTTGTACCAAGCCGCGAATCGAACCATGGTTGTGAGATGGGTGATGCCTTAACCTCGTTAAACCCCATTCCGTAAACCCAGTGGGACAAACCCGAATGCAAGGAAAAAGAGTATTAAAACAGCACCCCAACCAGGCTAGTTCGGACCTGAGTACATGATTATGGTCATGGCCTTGTGATTTGGTGTTGGGTCTGTTACTTGGCCTTGGCTCCTAAGACCGGTGAGCACACGCTGGATCGCTCCCGTAAGCATCTTGGTACGTGATCTGGTCATTGGACCGGCTGGCACGATCAGGACATCATCTGGGTCGGTAGCTAGGTCTTGTCCCTCGGCCTGAACCTCGACTTGTGTCTCGGCCTTTGTTTCCATCGGTTCCATGATTCTATCATCCCCCCCTCTTGAAAAGGACTTGTCCTCAAGTCTGCTTCATCTTCATCAGCGATATTAAAACTAGAACTGACGGAATACTTACCTTGGAGATCGATCTTGTAAGAGTTGTTGATCCGCTCCAGAATAGTGAATGGTCCATCCACTCTCAGAATAAGCTTAGACTTTCTTTCCTTAGGTAGATCTACACTTGATCTCCGGGCTCAAACACCTTTTTGGTCTTTCCTTTGTTGGCGTATTTCTGGAATTGCTCCATTTTCCTTTCGATGTTTTGCCTCGCTTTTTCGTGCATCTTCTTCACCAAGTCCGCTTTCTTTTTCCCGTCTATGCTTTCACGCTCGGTCAATGGTAAAGGGGTTAGATCCAAGGGCGTAAGAGGATTAAAACCATAGACTAACTGAAATGGTGAGAACATAGTGGTAGAGTGAATAGCACGGTTATAAACAAACTCAACATGAGGTAGACAATCCTCCCAAGTCCTAAGGTTCTTTTTAATAACCGATCGCAAAAGAGGCGACAAGGTCCTATTGACCACTTCCGTTTCACCGTCGGTCTGAGGGTGACAAGTTGTGGAAAAACACAGTTTGGTTCCTAGCTTAGCCCAAAGAGTCTTCCAAAAATAACTAAGGAACTTAGTCTCTCTGTCGGATACGATGGTTCTAGGGACTCCATGCAAGCGAACAATTTCTCTAAAGAACAGGTTGGCTATGTTTGAGGCATCGTCAGTTTTATGGCATGGAACAAAGTGGGCCATTTTAGAAAACCGATCTACTATGAAAAAGATAGAATCCTTACCTCGGCGGGTTCTAGGTAACCCGAGGACAAAGCCCATTGAGATGTCGGTCCATGGCTCGGTTGGGATGGGTAACGGAGTATACATACCTGCGTCTTGGCTGCGGGCTTTGGCAAGCTTACATACCGTGCACCGATGACAAATCCGTTCTACGTCCTTTCTGAGATGTGGCCAGTAGAAATGGTCTTGGACCACACTTAGCGTCTTAAGGACCCCAAAATGTCCCATTAATCCTCCTCCGTGCGCCTCCCTGACAATCAAATCCCGTAGAGAAGTGTTAGGTATACATAGTTTATTTTCATGAAACAAGTAACCGTCACTCTGGTAATATTTGCCATGGGCAAACTTAGAACTGGCGAGAAAAACTTCTGTGAGAGGGGCTGCAATGGTGCTGAAGTCTCGGACAAATCGGCGATAGAATCCGGCCAGACCGTGGAAGCTTCGAACTTCTCCAACCGTCTTGGGACTTGGCCAGTCTCGGATAGCCTTAATTTTCTCTTCGTCTACCTGTATACCCTGTGAACTGACAACAAAACCTAGGAACACCACGTTTTCCGTACAAAAAGGACACTTTTTAAAATTCCCGAACAAACGTTCCTTCCTAAGTACTTCTAACACTTGTTTTAGATGGTTCACATTTTCCTCTAGACTCTTACTGTAGATCAGGATGTCATCAAAGTAAACAACTACAAAGACGCCTATGAAGGACCTAAGCACATGGTTCATTAGCCGCATAAAAGTACTAGGTGCATTCGTTAGACCGAACGGCATGACCAGCCATTCATACAAACCATGTTGGGTTTTGAATGCGGTCTTCCATTCATCTCCCTCCTTCATTCGGATCTGATGGTAACCACTTTTCAAATCGATTTTTGTAAAAACACTAGACCCATAGAGTTCATCTAGCATATCATCTAGGCGTGGGATGGGATGGCGATACTTTACCGTGATGTTTTTTATAGCTCGGCAGTCCACACACATCCGCCAAGTCCCATCTTTCTTTGGCACCATAAGTACTGGTACAGCGCAGGGACTCAGGCTTTCTCGGATGTAGCCCTTGGCCATCAACTCATAGACCTGGCGCTGTAACTTCTTGGTTTCTGTCGGGTTAGTACGGTATGCTGGTCGGTTTGGTAAAGATGCTCCAGGCACGAGATCTATCTGGTGTTCTATGCCTCTGATCGGTGGCAGTCCGCCTGGATTATCTTTGGGAAAGACGTCGGCGTACTCCTGCAAAACCCAAGAAATATTGCTCGGAAGCTCCGGCTCTGGATTAGAAGTCCAAAGCTGATTTGCACATGAGCAAAATAAAAGGCTGCTTCTCAATCATGGCCTGTTTAATCTCTCTCGGCCTCACAAAAAGAGTCTCTCTCCTCACGGGTTGGTTGATTAAGGCCTTTTGAGGTGGTTCACTCGAAATCTCACTCACATTTTTGGTGTTGGATATGTTTAGGTGGTCACTCAAGGTGGCTTTTCCTTTATTGCTCCTTTCCAATTGGATCTGATCCAAGTAAACCTTGCGTGGAGATAGAGGTGCCAAGATGACCTTCCATCCTTGGTGTTCAAACGAGTGTTTATTAGAAAATCCGTCATGGACCGTCTTACGGTCGTACTGCCATGGTCGTCCCAACAAGATGTGTCCAGCCTCCATAGGTAGGACGTCACATAGAACTTCATCTTCATATCGCCCGATTTTAAAGGGCACCGTGACCTGCTTGGTGATCTTGAGCTGCCTTTGATTGTTGAGCCATCGAAGGTTATACGGATGCGGATGTTTCGTTGTTTGCATCCCTAGCTTCTCTGGCTAGCAACGTTTGTGCAACTCCCTCCATCGATGACCATGCTGCAGGTCTTTCCCATGACTAAGCACCGTGTGTGGAAGAAATTCTCCCTCTGATCCTCTTCTCGGTCTGGTTCTTGTGAAACCAATATTCGCCGTGCCACTAGTAACTCTCCTTCAGCCGCATATTCTTCCTCAGCTTCCTCGTCATATTTCGGCTCGGTTTCGCTTTCTGCTTCGGATACGACTTCGCCGGTTTCTAGTAGAATCATCGCTCTTTGGTTTGGACATTTATTCGCATAATGTCCCTTGCCTCTACATTTAAACCATTCAATGTCGCGAGTCTTGGCTGAGGTGGCCTCGGCTTTGCCTTTGTAGTCCGCAGAGTTTGGACTGGGTTTGGCTTCCGTCTTCGGTCGTGTAGGGTATACGGTTTTATCTTCTCTGTAAGCTGGTCGTGAACTGGAACTGAAGGTAAACCTATTCGTTCCCTTCCGTTTGAGCTGTTGCTCAACGAGAATCGCCTTATGTAACATCTCGTGCATGTCATGGTACTCCTGTAACTCCATTCGATCTTGCAAATCTCGGTTTAACCCGCTTAAGAACCTCGCCATCGTAACGTCTTCTGGTTCAAAGACATCGGCCTTTATCATTAGCCGCTCCATTTCCTGGTGGTAGTCTTCTACAGACTTAGTGCCTTAAGTCAGTCGTCTGAGTTTGGTGTGCAACTCACGATGATAATGCGCAGGCACAAACCGTTGCCGCATTAGAGTGGCCATTTCTTCCCAGGTTTCTACTGGTCGTTCCCGATTTCTTCTTCTGCTGATCACAATCTGATCCCACCAATCTATCACGTACCCGTTGAATTCTGAGGCCGCTAGATTTATTTTTTTTCCTCTCCGATAGATCTTGACATCCAAAGATGATGTCGACCTTCTTCTCCCATTCCCGGAAGGCGCCCGGGTCGTTCTTTCCGTAGAACGCTGGAATCCAAAGTTTCATACCTCCTAGGTCATTATCGTTTCGACCTCTAGCTGGTTCGGCTTCATATCACTGCTGTGGTCGTCCACCTTCATGGCGTTCATTTGGGTTTCTCGCAGGAAAGGCGTTTCCTCGGTCGCGGTTTCCTCATGCTCGTCCACGATGTGCTCCGCGGTTGCCTCACGGCCTCACTTGGATACTACCGGATGAATGGTTATCAGCGTAGAAGGGTTGTCGATCTCTTGTTCATAGTTCCGGTCTCTGTGGATATGCATCAGTTCTTCGCGGTTCTGATCGTTTCCCTCCATTTGCCTTGGCTGTCCTTCAAACCATTCCATGCGTTGGCTCATACGTTCCATCATTTCGGTTATCTGATTGAGCTTGGCCTCTATCTCCTTGGGACTATACCAACGTACGTGATTACCATCGCGGAACGTATAGAATTCACAATCGTTCAGAGAAAAGTCGGATGACATACAAGTACCTCACAAAATGAACAAACACGTTAGTACATATATTCCTCACAAGTGTTTCTCTCGTTGACTCACTCACTCTCTTAAAGACCTCACAACACACTAGAGTTTCTCTCCGGTTCTAAGTAAACTAAATCGACAACTCGATTTAAGCCTTTAATCGAAACGGTGAATCAAGCAAGTTGGAAGTTTAAGAGACAAGAAGATCAGATAGAAAGAAAAGAATTCAAATCGTTTTTTTTTTTTTTAACTTTTGGACTTCTCTTCTTTTTTTTTTTTATCTTTTGATCTTTTTGTTTTTCTTTTAAACGATTTTATAAGAGATAGATGAGAAAAGACTGAATTTTAAAAGACAAAGAAAGATAGTACAGAATTTTTTTTTTTTTGCAAGTGCGTGGCTCTGATACCACTTGATAAGAACCGTCCTAGAATTTTCACACACTTGGTTCGGTGGGGGTTGATAGATCCTTGATTCCAGATCGTTTCAGAGAAAGGGATGCTAAGGCGTGAGCGTAAACCCGAATATCCTTAGGCCCAATTTCATGGAAAAGAACGAAAACGAGGGGATGGAACAAAGAAGGACAAGGGTCGCGATATCGGATGTTAGGGTGAGAGACAAGTCCCGAAACTCCCTAAGCCCCGGATATGACTACGATCTCTCTCTCACTCTTTGTAAGTGAAGGCTGCGTCAAATAGGATGATAACTACTTGATAAACCATAACGATCAAATGGCTAACCACCAAATATCGAAGAGTTCACGAAGAACAAAAGAGAAAACTCAAAGATAAATTTTATTAAGAGAAAAGTGATGATCTTAGTCTGAGTACAACGATGCCTTTATATAGAGGCCTAAGAAGACCATCGGTCATACATAGGAAATAAAAGAAAAATAAATGAAAACGAGAAACGTTGAATAACGATCAAACTTCCGGAATGACCCTTCGCATCCTCTCGTTAAAACTCTTGAACTTCTAGGCGTTGTACCAAGCGGCGAATTGAACCATGGTTGTGAGATGGGTGATGCCTTAACCTCGTTAAAACCCCATTCGGTAAACCCCATTCGGTAAACCCAGTGGGACGAACCCGGATGCAAGGAAAAAGAGTATTAAAACAGCACCCCAACCAGGCTAGTTCGGACCTGAGTACATGATTATGGTCATGGCCTTGTGATTTGGTGTTGGGTCTGTTACTTGGCCTTGGCTCCTAAGACCGGTGAGCACACGCTGGATCGCTCCCGTAAGCATCTTGGTACGTGATCTGGTCATTGGACCGGCTGGCACGATCAGGACATCATATGGGTTGGTAGCTAGGTCTTGTCCCTCGGCCTGAACCCCGACTTGTGTCTCGGCCTTTGTTTGCATCGGTTCCATGATTCTATCAGGGTTGAAAAAATTCAACTAGTTGAATCAATGAAAAGTAGGACCGCCAGTGCCACGTGGCGCATTATGGAGCTATTGAAGTTTTTTAAGATTTTTGTATCTTAACTATTTAGAATCATTTATTTTGTAGTAAATTAATTTATTTTCTAATTTTTTTGTACCAAAATTTATCATTTTTACACTCTATAAATAGAGATTTGGTTTATCTAGTTTTAACACCTAAAATTTTTATTTTTTTTATTATAGTTTTTCAATTATTCTCTAATAAACTGTTGTTTATACTTTAACTGTTTGTTAATAAAATGAACTTCAATAATAACTCTTTTAATATAATTATAATTTAATTTTGAATTAAAAATTATAAATCATCAAAGAAAATAGAAATATGAAATATAGGAGTAAGGTGTTGAATTTGATTAAACAAAAGTATTGTAGAAGTAAATTTGAAATGAGTGTTGAATGATTTGGTGGAAGAAAGAGAAGATGATGTGGAGTGTTAAAATATGAGGTGGAGGGTGTTGAATTTAACAACCATTGGAAAATATTTTTTTCCAATGAGAAAAGAAGAGTATCTCCACATTTACTACACTAAATAGATTAAAAAGAAAATTTAAAATAAAAAAACTAACGTTTGAAAGCTAGAAAGTGAGAGACAACTTGAAGTGACAGATTTTTAGGTAATTGATATGCTGTTTTTACACACAACATGCAGAAAAGAACTATAGCAGCTATGACCAAAAAAATGTATAATCAATTAAACTTGCAGAATAGAGTCATCTGTCAGCGTGGTATCACAACTATATTGAAACTATATTTCTCTGTGATGAGAAATAGAACAAAACATGCTTAAATGGAACATATTCAGTATTTTAGAATAGTTATTGAATAGAACGACTTGTCTCATTGTCAGACTCTCAGACACTCAACCGTCCCAACCATCATTGTATATGGTCTAATACTTAGGCACCGAATGAAGAAAGTGAACCAGGCGGTGCGGATCTAGCGCTTCAAGCAGATGAGACGGATCAACAGGGCTCGGCCCATCAAAAAGAGAGCCCAGCTCGGATCAGACATAGCTAGACATGATATCTCAAACACTTAGTCTTTTTAGAGGTGGATAAACTTGTTGGGGGTGAAAACCGACCCCAACAGTTAGCCCCCCAGCTCTTTAGCTTTGAAGACGAAGATGACGAGGTCTGTTACAAGTTTAGCCATCGATCCGAGCCATTACGAAGCAGCTCGTGCTTAAATGTTGCTGAACCGTGAAGAAATGGCAAACTTCTCGAGGCTCACTGGTTTCATTTGTCCTTTGTTGCCTTGTTTTTTTTTTTATATTGGCTGAGGCGCTTTCACGAGGGACTGTGGCGAGATGTTTTAAATAAGTTAAGGGAGAGGCGTTTTCGCTTGACAATACCGAGCCGTTCTTAATGACGAGGCGCCAATAGTGCTGCGGTGTGCAGAAAGACTGATGCTTAAGGCATTTCCAGAACGTTATGACGAGGCATGTTAGATGTTGTTGGGAGAGAGTGTTATGCCGATGCGCATGATCTAGATACTGCTTACTGGACTTAGTCAGGAGATGCCAAGTCGACAAGGTCAAAAGAGGCCTAGGCGACGAGCCGAGATAATGTCTAGGCAACAAGCCGACATAATGCCTAAGCGACAAGGCGAGGTGATGTCTAGGCGACGAGCCGATGATGGTTAGGCGATGATACAAGATGACGTCTAGCCGACAAGTCAAGATGATTGCTAGGCGACAATGAAAGAGGATGCTTAGCTGACAAGCCGAGATGATGGCTAGGCAACAAGGAAAGAGGATGCCTAGCCGCTGAGCCGAGATAATGGCTATGCAACAAGGCAAGAGGATGCCTAGGCGACGAGGCAAGATAATGGCCAGGCAATGAGCCGATCATGGCTAGGCGAAGATACAAGATGACGCCTGGGCGACGAGGCAAGATGATGCCTAGGCAAAAAGGCAAGATGATGCCTAGGCGACGAGGCATGATGACGCCTAGCCGATGAGCCGAGATGATGGCTAGACGACAAGGCTAGAGGATGCCTAGGTGACGAGGCAAGGTGATGCCTAAGCGACGAGCCGATGATGGCTAGGCGAAGATACAAGATAACGCCTAGCCAACGAGGCAAGACTAGGCAAAAAGGCAAGATGATGCCTAGGCGACGAGGCAAGATGATGCCTAGAAGACGAGCCGAGATAATGCCTAGGCAACGAGCCAAGATAATGCCTAGGCGATAAGCCAAGATAATGCCTACGCGACAAGTTAGGTGATGCCTAGGTGACGATTATGGAAAGATGATGCCTAGGCGATGAGTCGAGATAATGCCTAGGCGATGAGATGACGTCTAGCCGACGAGGCTAAATGATGCCTAGGCGAAAATGCAAGATGATGTCTAGGGGACAAGGCGAGGTGATGCCTAGGCGATGAGTACGGCAAGATGATGCCTAGGCGACGAGCCGAGATAATGTCTAGGCGACGAGCTGAGATAAAGCGTAGGCGACAAGGCGAAGTGATGCCTCAGCGATGTGCCGATGATGGCTAGGCGACAAGACAAGATGATGCCTCGTCGATGAGCGGAGGTGAAAGTTGTCAAGCTAATCCAAAGCACAATGAGTTCGAGTGAGGCTTATGATGATGGTGAGAGATTATGACAAAAAGGCTAAGCCGAAGTAAGGTGAGACGTATGATTATCTTCCTCTCTATCGAGCCAAAGTGTGGACACTGTGTTTGTCTCTCCTGGCCGAGCCGAGGGGAGGATGCCGTAGTTTTCTCTTCGAGATGAGCTGAGGATGAGATGATATTTTCTTCTAGCCGAGCTGAACTAGGGATTCCATGGCGTTCTCTCTTGGCCGAGCTGTTTTGAGAAATAACGACGAGGCGTCTTTATTAGAGATATCACCGAGCTTTTTTTAAATAATAATGACAAGCCGTTTTAGATTAGAATCCTTTAACGACGAGATAAGGATGAAACATATATTTTCTGAGTTGGTAAATATGTTTTTGTCTGGATTTTAGAATCTTCTTCGGTCTCTAATGATTTGGTAGTTGCTTCTGATGGGTTTGCGGGCCTAAGATTTGTTTTTAACAAGCCCGTTGGTCCTCCAAAAGTTTTAAATTTATAAAACCCTAGTGTCTGCAAGTGCACAGATGTACGTTGTAGGACTTAGGGTGTCGATCCACAGGGGTGATGTCTAACGAGAAACAACAAACTGGGAAAGTAAGCAAAGTCATAAACTCATGGGGTTTTCGGTTAAAGATTCTAATCGAAACTCTAATCTAATATTCACAGGAAATAAAATCCAATGCAGGATGAATTGTTAAAAGAATATCTCAAGCATATCGACTCAAACTATAGACTCTTAAACTCATAGGTGGCGACTTAGACTTCTCCGGTTTACTCTAATCGATGTACGATGGCATTTCCAATTAACATCCGGGCAATTTATCTTCATATGTTTTTGGGATCTACATGGAACTAGAATAGACATGTGTATGATTAACCAACTCTCGCCATCTTAATCAACTAATCACTTCGATCTAACAATTAACTCTCGCTCTCATGTCAGAAATAAGATCATGCATTAGACATTGAATTCCTCTGCTCACATCTTCTCTATAGGTAGCGCTCGACTCCTATAGCGACTATGTTCTTCTGAAGCTAGGTATGGATGATCTGATACAACACTCTCGTGGCTCAGATCGATCTTAGGCTCAGAGAATAGGTCATGAATTTACTCTCATGCAATATGAACAACTTAGAAGAGATGAGATCCAGAATATGGTCTAGAGACTTAGAAATCCTAATCGATATGTGTACCTATCGAAATCTTCAAACAACTTGTCTCTCTGGGACTAATCTACATGATGCAAGGAATGATAAAAGATATAGATGAATGCAAAAGAATGAAACAGAAAAGTTAACAAGATAAAAAGGAGAAAGAATAATGGATCTGGGGAAGAATCTCCATCTCCATTGCCTAACCCTAGAAAAACAAAGTTTGGTGGCTCAAAATCTCATTACAGGAGCACACACCCGTTTAGGGCTGCTAAGAAATGTATTTATTGGTCTTAGGGTCTTCCAGGTCTCATTTAGGGCTTCTCCGAAGTTGAATGGCGGAGTGGGCTTTGATGTTGGGCCTTGTGGCTCGTCCTAAGGTCCACCGGGGGTGAGAGTTTTCCAGGGCAGGTAAAACATGGTTTTCACACGGGTGAGAGTGTTCTGGGACTGGTGAATTGGATCAACTTGTTCTCCATATATCTTTTGATTGCACCGTTGGATCTTCGTGATGTAAACTACTATGGAAAGCTGGATGTCTCCTCTTGATTGTCTCCAAGTTTGAGCTGGATCGAACGGTGAGAAAGTCTTCATTTGAGGCTGAACTTCTGATGGTTGTTGGGGTCGGTTTCACCCCAAGCGGATAAAACCATCTCAAAATGACTAAGTATGACGAGTTGGCCAAGCTGTCCACCAAACATGGGCCGAGCCGTCCTGAGAAGGTAGTGGGCCGAGCTGTGCTCACCAAGACAAGTGGGGAGAGCCGTGGAGAAAGACGAGTTGGGAGAGCCGTGGAGAAAGATAGATGGGCCGAGCCGTGGAGAAGATGGGCCGAGCCGTAAGAAGGACGAGGAGTGGCCGAGCCGCGCCAGAGGAAGCATGGGCAGAGCCGTTGTCTGTTACGTTGGACCGAGCCGGTTCGTCCAAATGGGACGAGTGGAAGTCTCGAAAGGCGAAAGCCCATGAAAAACCTAGGCAAGGCGTTATGGTCGTGGCCGCGCGAAACGATAAGGAAAGATTCCGAAAATCTCTCATGAAATTCTCGGCTAGGCGATTTGGAAAGTTAGTATAAATAAGAGATCTCTACGATTCATTATGTAACTTTTTTCAACCCTAAGCAATAAGAGCAAAACACTTCCACAGCAATAAAAAACTTTCTTTTGATCTTACTGTTCTTGCGATAAACCCTAGAAGTTTCCGATCCCTTAATTTTTCCTTAACAAATTTTTTGGTTGTGCGAGTTTTGGCTCACACAATTTGGTGCCGTCTGTGGGGATCAAAACTTTCTTACTCTACATCGACAAGACTTTAAGATCCGAAGAACATGGCGAGCAACACCCCCGACGATAACAACAACAAAAACGATAACGGCGCGGAGAAGGACGCTCCAGCATCAGGCACAACGACGGCAACAACCGAAACCCAAGAGGAGATACGAAACATGATGGCTGCGCTGATGAAGAAAATCGACGAGCAGGACAAAAGAAACGAGGCGATTACGGAGAGGCTCGACGTGATGGCGGCTGAGCAACAACACCAAACTTGGAGAGCCGGAATTCCCGACCTGATAGATGGAACCCGGAGACGCTTCGACTTCTCAACGCCTGCAGAGGCCTCGGGGAGCGGTGCAAGAAACCCCGTGGCTCCACCAAAGTCATAAACTCATGGGGTTTTCGGTTAAAGATTCTAATCGAAACTCTAATCTAATATTCACAGGAAATAAAATCCAATGCAGGATGAATTGTTAAAAGAATATCTCAAGCATATCGACTCAAACTATAGACTCTTAAACTCATAGGTGGCGACTTAGACTTCTCCGGTTTACTCTAATCGATATACGATGGCATTTCCAATTAACATCCGGGCAATTTATCTTCATATGTTTTTGGGATCTACATGGAACTAGAATAGACATGTGTATGATTAACCAACTCTCGCCATCTTAATCAACTAATCACTTCGATCTAACAATTAACTCTCGCTCTCATGTCAGAAATAAGATCATGCATTAGACATTGAATTCCTCTGCTCACATCTTCTCTATAGGTAGCGCTCGACTCCTATAGCGACTATGTTCTTCTGAAGCTAGGTATGGATGATCTGATACAACACTCTCGTGGCTCAGATCGATCTTAGGCTCAGAGAATAGGTCATGAATTTACTCTCATGCAATATGAACAACTTAGAAGAGATGAGATCCAGAATATGGTCTAGAGACTTAGAAATCCTAATCGATATGTGTACCTATCGAAATCTTCAAACAACTTGTCTCTCTGGGACTAATCTACATGATGCAAGGAATGATAAAAGATATAGATGAATGCAAAAGAATGAAACAGAAAAGTTAACAAGATAAAAAGGAGAAAGAATAATGGATCTGGGGAAGAATCTCCATCTCCATTGCCTAACCCTAGAAAAACAAAGTTTGGTGGCTCAAAATCTCATTACAGGAGCACACACCCGTTTAGGGCTGCTAAGAAATGTATTTATTGGTCTTAGGGTCTTCCAGGTCTCATTTAGGGCTTCTCCGAAGTTGAATGGCGGAGTGGGCTTTGATGTTGGGCCTTGTGGCTCGTCCTAAGGTCCACCGGGGGTGAGAGTTTTCCAGGGCAGGTAAAACATGGTTTTCACACGGGTGAGAGTGTTCTGGGACTGGTGAATTGGATCAACTTGTTCTCCATATATCTTTTGATTGCACCGTTGGATCTTCGTGATGTAAACTACTATGGAAAGCTGGATGTCTCCTCTTGATTGTCTCCAAGTTTGAGCTGGATCGAACGGTGAGAAAGTCTTCATTTGAGGCTGAACTTCTGATGGTTGTTGGGGTCGGTTTCACCCCAAGCGGATAAAACCATCTCAAAATGACTAAGTATGACGAGTTGGCCAAGCTGTCCACCAAACATGGGCCGAGCCGTCCTGAGAAGGTAGTGGGCCGAGCTGTGCTCACCAAGACAAGTGGGGAGAGCCGTGGAGAAAGACGAGTTGGGAGAGCCGTGGAGAAAGATAGATGGGCCGAGCCGTGGAGAAGATGGGCCGAGCCGTAAGAAGGACGAGGAGTGGCCGAGCCGCGCCAGAGGAAGCATGGTCAGAGCCGTTGTCTGTTACGTTGGACCGAGCCGGTTCGTCCAAATGGGACGAGTGGAAGTCTCGAAAGGCGAAAGCCCATGAAAAACCTAGGCAAGGCGTTATGGTCGTGGCCGCGCGAAACGATAAGGAAAGATTCCGAAAATCTCTCATGAAATTCTCGGCTAGGCGATTTGGAAAGTTAGTATAAATAAGAGATCTCTACGATTCATTATGTAACTTTTTTCAACCCTAAGCAATAAGAGCAAAACACTTCCACAGCAATAAAAAACTTTCTTTTGATCTTACTGTTCTTGCGATAAACCCTAGAAGTTTCCGATCCCTTAATTTTTCCTTAACAAATTTTTTGGTTGTGCGAGTTTTGGCTCACACAATTTGGTGCCGTCTGTGGGGATCAAAACTTTCTTACTCTACATCGACAAGACTTTAAGATCCGAAGAACATGGCGAGCAACACCCCCGACGATAACAACAACAAAAACGATAACGGCGCGGAGAAGGACGCTCCAGCATCAGGCACAACGACGGCAACAACCGAAACCCAAGAGGAGATACGAAACATGATGGCTGCGCTGATGAAGAAAATCGACGAGCAGGACAAAAGAAACGAGGCGATTACGGAGAGGCTCGACGTGATGGCGGCTGAGCAACAACACCAAACTTGGAGAGCCGGAATTCCCGACCTGATAGATGGAACCCGGAGACGCTTCGACTTCTCAACGCCTGCAGAGGCCTCGGGGAGCGGTGCAAGAAACCCCGTGGCTCCACCAAAGTCATAAACTCATGGGGTTTTCGGTTAAAGATTCTAATCGAAACTCTAATCTAATATTCACAGGAAATAAAATCCAATGCAGGATGAATTGTTAAAAGAATATCTCAAGCATATCGACTCAAACTATAGACTCTTAAACTCATAGGTGGCGACTTAGACTTCTCCGGTTTACTCTAATCGATGTACGATGGCATTTCCAATTAACATCCGGGCAATTTATCTTCATATGTTTTTGGGATCTACATGGAACTAGAATAGACATGTGTATGATTAACCAACTCTCGCCATCTTAATCAACTAATCACTTCGATCTAACAATTAACTCTCGCTCTCATGTCAGAAATAAGATCATGCATTAGACATTGAATTCCTCTGCTCACATCTTCTCTATAGGTAGCGCTCGACTCCTATAGCGACTATGTTCTTCTGAAGCTAGGTATGGATGATCTGATACAACACTCTCGTGGCTCAGATCGATCTTAGGCTCAGAGAATAGGTCATGAATTTACTCTCATGCAATATGAACAACTTAGAAGAGATGAGATCCAGAATATGGTCTAGAGACTTAGAAATCCTAATCGATATGTGTACCTATCGAAATCTTCAAACAACTTGTCTCTCTGGGACTAATCTACATGATGCAAGGAATGATAAAAGATATAGATGAATGCAAAAGAATGAAACAGAAAAGTTAACAAGATAAAAAGGAGAAAGAATAATGGATCTGGGGAAGAATCTCCATCTCCATTGCCTAACCCTAGAAAAACAAAGTTTGGTGGCTCAAAATCTCATTACAGGAGCACACACCCGTTTAGGGCTGCTAAGAAATGTATTTATTGGTCTTAGGGTCTTCCAGGTCTCATTTAGGGCTTCTCCGAAGTTGAATGGCGGAGTGGGCTTTGATGTTGGGCCTTGTGGCTCGTCCTAAGGTCCACCGGGGGTGAGAGTTTTCCAGGGCAGGTAAAACATGGTTTTCACACGGGTGAGAGTGTTCTGGGACTGGTGAATTGGATCAACTTGTTCTCCATATATCTTTTGATTGCACCGTTGGATCTTCGTGATGTAAACTACTATGGAAAGCTGGATGTCTCCTCTTGATTGTCTCCAAGTTTGAGCTGGATCGAACGGTGAGAAAGTCTTCATTTGAGGCTGAACTTCTGATGGTTGTTGGGGTCGGTTTCACCCCAAGCGGATAAAACCATCTCAAAATGACTAAGTATGACGAGTTGGCCAAGCTGTCCACCAAACATGGGCCGAGCCGTCCTGAGAAGGTAGTGGGCCGAGCTGTGCTCACCAAGACAAGTGGGGAGAGCCGTGGAGAAAGACGAGTTGGGAGAGCCGTGGAGAAAGATAGATGGGCCGAGCCGTGGAGAAGATGGGCCGAGCCGTAAGAAGGACGAGGAGTGGCCGAGCCGCGCCAGAGGAAGCATGGTCAGAGCCGTTGTCTGTTACGTTGGACCGAGCCGGTTCGTCCAAATGGGACGAGTGGAAGTCTCGAAAGGCGAAAGCCCATGAAAAACCTAGGCAAGGCGTTATGGTCGTGGCCGCGCGAAACGATAAGGAAAGATTCCGAAAATCTCTCATGAAATTCTCGGCTAGGCGATTTGGAAAGTTAGTATAAATAAGAGATCTCTACGATTCATTATGTAACTTTTTTCAACCCTAAGCAATAAGAGCAAAACACTTCCACAGCAATAAAAAACTTTCTTTTGATCTTACTGTTCTTGCGATAAACCCTAGAAGTTTCCGATCCCTTAATTTTTCCTTAACAAATTTTTTGGTTGTGCGAGTTTTGGCTCACACAATTTGGCGCCGTCTGTGGGGATCAAAACTTTCTTACTCTAAATCGACAAGACTTTAAGATCCGAAGAACATGGCGAGCAACACCCCCGACGATAACAACAACAAAAACGATAACGGCGCGGAGAAGGATGCTCCAGCATCAGGCACAACGACGGCAACAACCGAAACCCAAGAGGAGATACGAAACATGATGGCTGCGCTGATGAAGAAAATCGACGAGCAGGACAAAAGAAACGAGGCGATTACGGAGAGGCTCGACGTGATGGCGGCTGAGCAACAACACCAAACTTGGAGAGCCGGAATTCCCGACCTGATAGATGGAACCCGGAGACGCTTCGACTTCTCAACGCCTGCAGAGGCCTCGGGGAGCGGTGCAAGAAACCCCGTGGCTCCACCAATGTTTCGTCCCCTCGGCGAACAGACTCTCGCGGCAACCCGAGTCAACATGACCGAGCCGCCTCCACTCCGTCGGAACCCAAGGCGACGAGCCGGCGAAGAGGAGAATGACGCGATCGACGTGGACGCCCAGCAGAACAATGGAACCACGAACTCGCAACAGAACGGCTCGGCTCGGTGAATAAGCCAAGAAGAGCTCGCCTCGACACTAAACGGCGTTCGAACTGACGAAATCACCGATCCGGCTCGCGGCGACAACCCTACTGAAGAAGAAGAAAACCTCCAATGGATCGAGCAGGCGGAGCGCGAAGACGAGCCGAGGAGAAAAGAGCGGGAGCGACCTCCCCAATCAAAGGGAATGCCTCACGCGCAAACTCTCGAAATCAAAGAGCTGCGAGCCTCAATGGCTCAGACATTAGCTGAGATACGCGCCATGAAGTCTCAAGTGCACAACGCGATGATTGCTGCGCCCGAGATCGATCGGATGCTTGAAGAAACCCAGAGAACTCTATTCACGGCAAGAATCACAGAGGCAAGGATTCCCGAGCCCGGGAAAGTGAGAATCTCGTTCTACGAAGGAACAACCGATCCGAAAGCACACATCACAGCGTTTCGGATAGCAATGGGACGCGCCTTCACAAAGAACGCTGCCAAACTGACCGAGCGGGAAGTAGATGCCGGATACTGCCTGCTCTTCGTGGAGCATCTTAAGGGAGCCGCACTCGAGTGGTTTTCGAGGCAGGAACGCAACTGAATCAACAGCTTTCAACAGCTCTCTGCCTTGTTCCTTAAACAATATTCGATGTTTATGGATAGAGGAACGTCTGATGCCGACCTGTGGACACTATCCCAAGGACCGAACGAACCGCTTCGAGATTACATGACAAGATTCAAGGCAGTCGTATCCAAAATAGAAGGGATAAGCGACAAGGCTGCGCTCGAAGCTCTGAAACGATCTTTCTGGTACAAATCCGAGTTCTGACGGGAGATGGCACTCAACACGCCACAAACAATTCATGACGCTTTGCACCGGTCATCAGACTTCGTCGTAAACGAGGAGGAGATGAAGAATTTGGACGAGCAGTACGAAGCAACGAAAGCAGCAATCCGAATCTCAATTTTGATGCGCCCCTCGAAGAAAGGCAACCCATCGAACAACACAACAACGCAGAGCTCGGACAAACCTAGAAGCGGAGGTGCCCATAACTACCAGGTAGGCACCGGACGCGGAAGAGGAGAGCTGCGCAACAACACTTGGGTGAGAAAGTCCGCCAACTACGACGAGAAGGCTTTCTGCAAATATCACCAGACCTATGGGCACTCGACGGCACAATGCCGAACGTTAAGAGCAAAACTCGAGGCTAAGATGGCAGCGGGAGAGCTCCAAAACGCGGGTCAACCTCAAAGACCTCATCCCTAATGAACCACAAGAAAGAGCCGAGCCGAGCGGCACGGCTGAACCCGCAAATCCTCCCCGACGAGGCGATAACTCCAAGCGCGACAGAAGAGGCGAACCTGAAGAGCGACCCAAGCCGAGGCAAAGGATCAATATGATCATGGGTGGATCCCAATACTACCAAGATACCATCTCCTCCATCAAAGCCTATCAGCGCTGAGCCGAAGCGAAGGAGAATTTAACAGAACCAACCGTCATCCCAAATACAGTGATCTCCTTCGCCGAGAAGGAAACGGCAGGAATCGATAGACCCCACAACGATCCGTTGGTGATTGAGTTAACAATCAGGGATCATGACGTAGCAAGGGTGCTCATCGATACTGGAAGCTCGGTGAACGTCATCTTCAGAGAGACGCTCAGAAGAAGGGGAATCGACCTCTCTGAGGTGGAAGCAATCCCCAAACCGCTAACCGGATTTTTAGGAGAAACGACGATGACTATGGGAACGATCAGGCTCCCTGTGGTAGTTGGCGGTCCCCTCCACCTATCATCTCTGTCTCAAGTTCCCGACTCCAACGGGTGTCAAAACGATCTGGGGGAATCAGAAGGAGTCACGAATGTGCTGCCTAGCAGAGCACAAGCTGAGGAACCCCGTCACCGACGCACGAACAGACATAGATCGCAAAAAGATGAAGACGGACCGAGAGCCTGCGAACGAGCTCTCAAAACTCTTATAGCAATTACAGATCGAGGAGAGCCACGAAACGCGTGCTGAGCCGGTATGTGACGCAGTAGACTCAGTGTGCATAGACGAAGCGCGTCCAGAGCGATGCGTCGAAATCGGAGCAAAACTTGAAGAACCTATGAGAAGGGAACTTCTTTCTCTCCTCAAAGAGAACATCAACACTTTTGCCTGGACAGCGGAGGACATGCCGGTCATAAGCATCGACATAACCTGTCACGAGCTGAACGTGGACCCAACTTTCAAACCAATCAAGCAAAAAAGAAGGAAGCTCGGACCCGAACGAGTTAAAGCGGTTAACGACGAAGTGGAAAGATTGCTCAAAGTAGGGTCGATCGCCGAGGCCAAGTATCCAGACTGGCTCGCGAATCCAGTAGTTGTGAAGAAAAAGAACGGCAAGTGGCGGGTCTGTGTAGATTTCACCGACCTCAACAAGGTATGTCCAAAAGACAGTTTCCCTCTGCCGCATATCGACCGGCTTGTCGAAGCCATTGCGGGAAATAGGCTGTTAACATTTATGGACGCGTTCTCCGGCTACAATCAGATCATGATGCATCCTGATGATTGGGAAAAAACGGCATTCATAACTGATCGCAGGATATACTGCTACAAAGTCATGCCGTTCGGGCTCAAGAACGCAGGAGCAACACATCAACGGCTCGTCAATAAAATGTTCGCAGCTCAGCTTGGAAAAACCTTGGAGGTATACATCGACGATATGTTAGTCAAATCACTCAAGGAGGAAGACCACGTTGCGCATCTACGGGAATGCTTCTGAGCAATTGAACAAGCACAACATGAAATTAAATTCGGCGAAGTGCAGATTTGCGGTCACCTCGGGAGAATTCCTCGGCTATCTGGTAACTCACCGAGGCATAGAAGCAAACCCCAAGCAGATTAAGGCATTAATCGAGATGCCCTCTCCGAGGACGAAGCGCGAAGTGCAAAGGCTCAAGAAGGGTCACCGCGCTAAACAGGTTTATCTCCCGTTCCACCGACAAGTGCCTGCCTTTCTACGACACCCTTCAGAGAAATAAGAAATTCGAGTGGGACGAGCGATGCGAAGCAGGTTTCCAAGAGTTGAAGAATTATCTGGCGAGCCCACCAATCTTAGCAAAACCAGTCGAAGGAAAGCCGCTCTTCCTCTACATCGCCGTATCTGCTACAGCTGTGAGTGGAGTGCTTATCAGAGAAGAACGATCCGAGCAAAAACCCATTTTTTACATCAGCCAGATACGGACCGACGCCGAGACCCGCTACCCCCAGATCGAGAAGGTCGCCCTAGCCGTCATAGTCTCGGCTCGCAAACTGCGCCCGTATTTTCAATCACATTCGATTGTTGTGCTCGCTACACTTCCGCTGCGCTCGATCCTACAAAGCCCGAGCCAATCCGGTCGGCTCGCCAAGTGGGCCATAGAGCTGAGCGAATACGACATCGAGTATCGGAACAGGTCGTCTGCAAAGTCACAGGTGCTCGCAGATTTTCTCATCGAACTTCCAGCCGAAGCAAAGAACGAGCCGACCCCAGACGAATTGTGGACGCTCCACGTCGACGGCTCGTCATCTAAGCACGGTTCAGGAATAGGAATCCGCCTCACCTCTCCCACAAGAGAGATAATGGAGCAGTCGTTTCGCCTAAACTTCCACGCCTCGAACAACGAAGCAGAATATGAAGCACTGATCGCCGGTATACGACTAGCGCAGGGAATCGGAGTTCGAAAGATAAGAACCTTTTGCGGTTCACAGCTCGTAGCATGCCAGTTCAACGGAGAGTACGAGGCGAAGGACGGACGAATGGGAGCTTACCTCAGGGTGGTCCGAGAGTTGGTGCAGAAGTTCGACGAGTTCGAGCTCACACGAATTCCCCAAGGAAAAAACACCTCGGCCGATGCCTTGGCAGCCCTCGCTTTGACCTCAGACCCAGACCTCCGACGGAAGATTCCAGTCGAGTTCATCGAACGTCCTAGCATCGAAGAGGTAGAAGGAGTTCGGCTAATAAATCCTCCCGAATAAGAAACAGAAGACGAAGCCATTCCTATGGACGAAGACGCCTTACCAGCCGAGCCGGAGTACGGCTGCGACAAAGAATGGCTCGGAGCTATCCGAGTGTATATCGCCGATGGAGAAGTGCCAACCGACAAGTGGGAAGCCTGCAAATTAAAAGCTCAGGCCGCGCGGTATGTCCTCGTCGACGGCGAGGTATTTAAATGGAGATTTTCGGGACCTCTCATGACATGCGTCGAAGGGCCGGAGGCAAGAAAGATCATGCACAAAGTGCACAGCGGCGCGAGCGGAAACCATTCCAGCAGAAGGTCGCTCGCTATCAAGATAAAACGGCACAGTTACTTCTGGCCTACGATGGTCAAGGACTGCGAAAAATTTACGGCGAAGTGCGAGAAGTGCCAACGGCACGCTCCAACAATTCATCAACCCACCGAGCTGCTCTCATCAATTTCGTCACCTTACCGGTTTATGAGATGGTTGATGGATATTGTCGGACCTCTGCATCGATCGAAGCAGAAGCGCTTTCTGCTCGTCCTCACGGATTATTTTTCCAAGTGGGTCGAGGCCGATTCCTACGCAAGCATAAAGGATGTTCAAGTCGAACACTTCGTCTGGAAAAATATCATCTGCAGACACGGGGTCTCCTATGAGATAGTCACCGACAACGGATCCCAGTTCATCTCGACGCGTTTTGAAGCCTTCTGCGAGAAGTGGAAAATCCGTCTAAGCAAATCTACGCCAAGATACCCTCAAGGGAACGGACAAGCTGAAGCAGCCAACGCCAAGAAAGGGTGATGGGCAGACAAACTCGAAGGAGGCCTTTGGTCGCATCGAACGACCCCGAGCCACCGGAGAAACTCCATTCGCTTTGGTCTACGGAGCGGAATGCGTAATTCCCCCCGAGGTGGACTTCCCAGGTATTCGACGAAGACTTCTACCAGGACAGGAGGGCTTAAACCACTTAATGATGCTAGATGAGCTCGATCTAATCAACGAAAGGCGCGACCAGGCTTTAGTCCGAAAACATTCGTAGTCGAAGATTCAAAGGAGAGCTCGTCCTTCGAAAGGTTTTCCAAAACATTGCCGAGAAGAACGCATAAAAGCTCAGAGCAAACTGGGAAGGTCCTTACAAGATTACAAAAGTAGTTCACCCAGGAGTCTACGAACTCGCAACGCTAGCTGACGAAGCGATTCCAAGATCATGGAAGGCAATGCATCTCAAAAAGTATTATCACTAAAGGTACAGCACGGTCAACATGAACTACGGGACGGCTTGATCCCTGCAAAGGGTATGTAGGCAGCCCGTCCTCGGACGGGTTCAGCTGTCCCCCCTCCTAAAAAGGGGGGGGGAGTGGATACGTATACACATACCTTCTTTAACTCTACTATTTTAGCTCGCCCATTTAGAAACATCGCCACGTCGGCCCATTTTCAGTTCGTTTTAAATCATCTACTTATTTCATGTTCACCTCGGATTTTTAAATTCTTTCACTCATCACTTCGGCGAGTAATCATACCACTTCGACATGATATCATGACTTGATCGCCTCGGACCTTTATTTGTCCTCAGTTTCAGTTCGGCAAACTAAGCCTCCGAACGCCTCGTCTCGTTGCTGGCCACAATGGGGCAACAAATACAAAGTTCTCTAAACGGACTTTTACCACCTTTCCTAAGACGAGGGTGCAAGTTACATCCTCTATGGATAAAAATTAAAGCGCGCTATACAAATATCAGACCAAAAACATATCGGTCGCCACGGTTCACTATCGCACACGAGTTATAAGTCGAGACTACATCCCTTTCTCTAAAACCAAAGTGAACTCGTAGAACCCGGCAAAACACACTCATCCTCTTGGAAATGCCGGACTATAGTCAAATTCAACGAGACTACCAAATCATCCTTGGTTAGCAAAAACAAAACGCCCCGTCGTTTACACGGCTCGGCACCATGCAAAGAAAAAACGCCTCGTCGTTTACACGGCTTGGCACCATGCAAAGAAAAAAAATGCCTCGTCGTTTACACGGCTTGGCACTTGCAAAGAAAAAACGCATCGTCGTTAAACACGGCTCGGCATCGCCAACAAGAGTTGCTTTGATATTATCGCTTGACACTTTTTAGCGTCACCTGAAACGAAAGACGCTCCACAAACCAACTCTTGGCTCGGGATTTAGAACTTAAACGAGATCCTTAACAACTCACCCCCTAGCCCGTATTTCTATCGGTTTCGAAGAGCTCGGCTAAGGAAGCAATCGAGATCATTCTCGACTCGATAAGCCAGTCAGTGACAAATCTTTTCTAAGTAAACAGTTTTCATAGACATTTTCACCGATCGTCAAAGATAAGTGCATCAAATCCGAAAACGGTGAAGGAAAAGAGAATACAACCATAAGCAAGAATAAGAGTCAGGTGGATAAAGCCATCCAGGCACCGGTTACACAAAAAGTTCAAAAAGCAAATCATCCAAAAGCCTAAGTACAAAAATATACACGACGAAGGGTAAGGGAAATCAGAGAGTATCAGGCCACGGACTGCGTCTCGCGCTCGGCAAGGAGGTTCGAGAGAGCCGGTGTCCCCACGTTCGATCCGGTCGGATCAACGACACCCAGGTTGGCCGCTGTCTCTTCGAGCGGCTCGTTGCCAATGCTGGTGTCTACCGAGTCCGGCGATACGGGAGAGAAAACCAGCTCGCCTCGAATCTCGGAGGCAATGCGCTCATACGCCTCATCGTCAGGGTACTCGCTCTCCCAGCTCTTCAGCTTCGCCTCCTCGTCATCGAGCGTTGGGGCGTCCGGCTTCTTCAGGTCGGCAATCATCGCAAGATTGCCCTTGATCTGCCCCAGATCGTTCTCATCATTTTTGGCCAATTTTTCATTAGTTTCGAAATCAAACTAAGAAAATCTCGAGCTTGGCCAAACCTTCCTCTACTTTGGCGAGGCGCTCTTGAAACTTAGCCGTAAGCTCTCGCCCCGGCTCCTTTTTCGCTCGCTTGACCTTGGCGTCAAACAAGGCGTCCTTGGCTTCGATACGCCTCTTGAGCATCGCCACCTCGGCGCTTTTGGCTCTCCTTGCCTCCTCAAGGCGAATGACCGAGGCGGAGACCTTGTCAATATTGGTGCGCAGAACAATCTTCTCCTCTTCCAGCCTGGACGCCCTGGCCATCGCCTCGTCTAGTTTCCCCTTTGCCGCCGCGGCTTCGTTCTGAGCCTCGTCCAGCTTCACCTTTGACGCCGCGGTCTCATTCCGGGCCTCGTCCAAGCGACGTTCGACCTTAGACAGGTCCGCCTCGTACTCAGCCATCAGCTCGTTGATGGCCGCTACAAACTGCAAGGACTAATGCACATTAAACACTTAGCAATTCGTGAAAATAAAGGAAAGCATATAGATTATACCTTGGTACCGCGCTGTGATATGTTCATAATTTGCATCATTTAGATTGCATAATTCACTCCAAATCATGTTTTATTCCATGCATTTTAGGTCCTTAGGGTCTTGTTTTAGAACTTAGGAGATGCATTAGGTCCCAATGAGTCTTTGCATGTTTTGAGTGTTTATCAGGTCTATTTGGAGCTGAAAAGATGAATCCAGGAGGTGGAATGGTGATCAAGACTTGAAAAATGGTGAACTTGTGTTTTTGGAGGTTATCGGCCATTCTCGCTGACCAGGAAAGTTTTTACCGGCCATTTTCATGTACCGCGGATAGACATTACCGGCCAAAACGCGTACCGCGAGTGGATTGTATCGGCCAAAATATCCGGGTGCAGACACGTTTCCGAAATCTCCTGTCCGGGGAACCTTCCGGTCCGATTCAGATGTCGGGTGCTTCATAGAAGTTGGAAAGGATTGGATCACGGGTTCATAGCAAGTGGAATCATGGAATTCGGACGCGTGAGCAGAGAGTTAAGCTCGTCGGAAGAAACCCCTGTCTCGCTCCTGTTTTAGACCGAGCCGATAAGCTCTGAAGAATGCGAAGGACGGTGCACTTCCAGGCCGATTCAGTTTCCGGAGCCTTCATGAGAATCAGTGAAATTTGAATCCTCTTTCCAGAACATCCGAGATCTTTCAATTCGGAGGTATGAGCAGGACGATACGGTCTCCGGAATGGACACATGTATAGACGGCTCTCTCTGATCGTGTAAATGCATTGCAAAGATGAGCCCTCCAGGAAGACTTCCACTTCCCAAGCACCGAAGCTTCCTTTAACAAAGTTGGATATAAATGAGTCATCTGTCTTCTGCAACCGGAATCACTCAATTCGGACAAGTTTCGTGGAAGTTACACTCTCCGGAATGCAAAGTGGTCCAGACAGCCCAGAATGACTAAGTTAAACATGCCGCGATGGAATGCCACGGTCCACACTTGGCCGTGGCAACTTTGCACACCCTCGGTGAACGACACGATCTCCATGCCACGGTCTACATTTGACCGTGGCAAACAAACACTTAGCTGGGAAGAAGTTTGCAAACCTTCGGCGATTGACACGGCCTGAATGCCACGGTCTAGGACTTGACCGTGGCAACTTCTGCAAACCTTCGGCGATTGGCACGAGCTTCATGACACGGTCTAAATTTGACCGTGGCAAACAGAAGATGGTTGGGGGCAAATTTTACATGCATTCGGGTTTTGACACGGTGTGAATGCCACGGTCTGGAGCTTGGCCGTGGCAATCAAATACTTGTCTGGGAAGGATTTTACATGCATGCGGTTTTTGACACGGTCTGAATGCCACAGTCTGGGGCTTGACCGTGGCAACTTTTGCACATCTTCGGCGTTTGACACGGTGACTTGCCACGGGATTCGGACGAGGTTTGATCAGACCGTGGCAATCAAAAGGCGACCAAGAACACAAGAGAAAGCTTTGACACGGTTAGGTTGCCACGGTCACACCAAGAACACATCAGACCGTGGCAAACCCATCTTCACCCATCAAGGCCGGGTCAGTACCCGGTTTGTTCCGGGTTGACCCGGTCCGCCCAAGACTCCTATATATTGTTTTTAGACCTAATTTGGAGAACACCTTTTATCTACTTTTAGTTTCTTTTCCTCTTTGGTGAAAAACCACTTGATACACTTTGTTTTTAGAGCTTAATATCGATTTGGAGTTTCTTTTCATCTTGTTCCATCATTTCTTATCATCAAATCACACTTCTAATCATGATACAACACATCTTGCAAAGGATCTAGTGTGTTGATCATGATTAGTGAGTAATCCCATATTAAGGTCTTAGATATGTAGATTAGGGTGCTTAAGTGGTAGATTAGTGAGCTTAGGGGTTAGATCATGCATATTCCATTCTCTTCAACTTGTTCTCTATGCTAGATCCATACAAATCATATGTGGTCTAGATTCTGGGCATTTCATGCACCAAAAGTGTTTGATGAAATGCCTGAACCAAAGTTGTTAGAGGTTTAAGTGTTATTCATCATGGGAATGATTGCTTATATGCTTAAATGACAGATTAAACTGATTCTTAATGCTTTAACTCATGTTTCACTGATGATGATTGGGTTAGAAACTGTTTTAGCATAGGAGTTAATACCTTCATGAGAGGATTAACTTAATTAAAGATGTTTATGTTGAATGGCTTGCTTGATCATATGATTCATTAGCTCATTAGTTTATCACTGAAGGCACCCTAATCCACTATCATGTCTAAGACCTTTCTCATCATCATTCATACAATCTCATCATTTGTCATTGTTTAGTTCTTGTTTAAGCATTTCATTAGTCTTTAATCCTGTTTAAGTTTGTAGTTGTCTCTAGATAATCAAAACCCACTCTTGTTTGCTTGAATTAAGAACCTGATCACATAGTTTAGTGTCTAACACCACATCTGGATTGATAAACCTCTTTGTGGTACTTTGACAAAGGGATTGATAGCCCTGAGACCCTAAAAAGTCTTGTCTATCAATTGGCGCCGTTGCCAAATTGTGGTTTGTTTAGCATTAAGCTCTGATCTGTTCTTGAGATCAAGTGCTTTCTTTTTTGTTTTTACTGATTACTTTCAAGTTCTGTTTGTGATTTCAGGTGTATGAACACCAGGTCTAGATCAAGAAGCTGTGGTCCACCTTTCCCTCTCAACGATAATATCAATCTTTTGGTACCAAGGAGGAGAAGGGACAGACGTGGTAGAGAAGTTGATCAGGCTGACATGGAAGAACAAAGAGATCACGTGGTAGACATAGAACAACCAGTACATGAGCAACAGGCTCAAGGAAATGGAGCTGGTAATGGAGTTGGTCAAGGGCTGAATCAGGGTACTGTTCATCACGAACAGGTGCAACATCAACAAGCTTATGTCCACCAGGGACAAGCTCAAGCTCATCAACAGAGGCATCAGGCCAATGTTCAGCAAAGACAACAAGTGCACCACCAACCCCACCCTTTCCAACAACAGCAAAGAAGATATGAGCAACCCCAAGTCTATGTTGGAGAGAATGACAGGGCCAATGCTCATCAGTATGGAGCTGGTATTCAGGCACCACCTGTGCAAAAAAACAACTTTGAAGTGAAGGCATCATTGCTGAATATGGTCCAGAACTCAAAGTTCCATGGGTTAGCAATGGAAGATCCCTTGGAACACTTGGACCAGTTTGATAAGGTTTGTGATCTGACCAAGATTAATGGAGTTTCAGAAGACAGCTTTAAGCTAAGACTATTCCCATTCAGTCTTGGTGATAAAGCTCATCAATGGGAGAAGAATCTTCCAAGAGGCTCCATTCAAACCTGGGAGCAATGCAAGCAAGCCTTCTTATCTAAGTTCTTCTCCACCTCAAGAACTGCAAAACTGAGGAACCAAATCTCTAGCTTCACTCAGCACAGCAATGAGAGTTTTGGTGAAGCATATGAGAGATTCAGGAGCTACACAAACCAATGCCCACACCATGGGTTTAGTGAGGCTTCTCTTCTCAGCACACTTAATAAAGGAGCTCTTCCCAAGATTAGAAACCAGCTGGATACTGCCTCCAATGGGAACTTTCTGGGTAAAGAGATACATGCTGCTTTAGAGCTAGTGGAGAACTTAGCATTGAGCAATGATACTTATGGTGAAGACTATGACAGATCAAATAGGTCTGAAGGTTCAAGCTCAGAACAGAGGCTCACCAGAGAAGTTAAGGAGTTGAGAAGTGAATTAGACAAGTTGAAGTTGGTAACTCACAAGCCAATGCATTTTGTTGGAGAGTATGAGGAACCATCTCAAATCTTTGAGAACATAAGTGAAGAAGGTCTTACCCAAGAGGAGCTTAACTACATTGGGAATCAGAGGTTCCAGAGATATCAGTATGGTAATGCCAATCCAAACCTCTCCTACAGGAACACCAATGTAGCTAACCCACAAGACCAGGTGTATCCCAATTCTCAAGCTCCACAGAACTTTGTTCCCAAGAACAACTTTCAAGGATCTTTTCAACCAAAGAATCAGTTTGCTCAGAATCAAGGTTTTGGGCAGCAACAGCAACCATTTCAGGGTCCTAGTTTCAGTACACAGCAGCAGAAGGCACCACCAGGGTTTGGTCCTCCACAGTTCCAACAGCAAGCGCCTGTTCAACAACAATATCAGCCACCAACGGTTCGACAACAGCCACAGATGGGTTCAGATATGGTTGGTATTCTGCAACAACTACTTCAGGGTCAACAGATCTTTGCAAGCCAGAATGCAGCCATGCAACAAGAAATCAAGGAACTGAAGCAAAACCAGGCATCAAGCTCAAGGAACCAAGGTCACCTACCTGGAAAACCAGAACCGAACCCCAAAGGATATGCCAAGGCCATTACACTGAGGAGTGGAAAAGAGTTACCTGGTATTGAGAACAACAAAGTGATCATTGAGGACAATGATCAAACTGAGGGGGAGGCAGCCTTAAAAGATGATCAAGTTGCTGAGAAACCCAGGACAGAAAAGGGTAAAGAGGTAGCAAAGGAACCAGAACCAGAAAAGAAATATGTGTCACCACCTCCATACCAACCAAAGCTCCCATTTCCAGGGAGATTCAAGAAGCAACTAGTGGACAAGGCAAGAGCTGTATTTGAGAAGGCACTCAATGAGACACCACTCACTATGCCTCTCATTGATGCATTCTTAATGATGCCAAAGATGGGGAAGTTCTTGAAGGATGCCATTCTGAACAAGACAAAAGAGCTTCAAGGCATGGTAGTACTAAGTCATGAATGCAGTGCTATCATTCAGAAGAAGTCCATTCCAAGGAAGTTAACTGATCCAGAGAGTTTCACACTCCCTTGTGCCATTGGACCTCTTCTATTCTCAGGATGTCTTTGTGATCTAGGAGCATCAGTCAGCTTGATGCCATTCTCCATAGCAAAGAAACTGGGCTTTAGAGTCTTCAAACCTGCAAGGATTTCTCTTATCCTTGCAGATAGATCAGTTAGATTGCCTGTTGGTATGTTGGAAGATCTACCTGTCAAGATTGGTGGTTTTGAGGTTCCAACAGATTTTGTTGTGCTGGAAATGGATGAGGAACCAGTAGATCCTCTTATCTTGGGCAGGCCATTCTTAGCAACTGCAGGAGCTATTATTGATGTTAGAGGTGGGATAATAGAGCTTCAACTTGGGTCTGAAAAGCTCAAGTTTGATGTGAATGAGATGATGAAGAAACCCACCATTGAAGGTCAATGTTTCTATGTGGAGACAATGGATCAGTTGGCTGATGAGTTGCTTGAGGAGCTGAACACTGAGGATCCTCTTCAAGCTGCTCTAACTCAAGAACAAGGAGACAATGGGCTCTTAGCTGAAGCAAGTGAAGGGTATAAGCTGTATTTGGACAATGCAAGAGAGCTGGGTCCTGAGACAAGGTTTTTGGAGCTGGAACAAAGTGGCTCTGAAGTTTTTGCTATCAAGGAATCAGTCACCAGCCAAAGCAGCTTGGACCAGGATTGGAATGAGGCTGATGCACCCCCTGTTGAGCTCAATCCTCTACCAACAGGGCTCAGGTATGCTTTCTTGGGTTTAAACTCCACATATCCTGTCATCATCAATGATAGCCTATTAGAGGATCAAGAGAGTGCATTGCTTAATGAAATAAGAAAGTTCAGGAGAGCCATAGGGTATTCTTTGGCTGATATTAGAGGGATCTCTCCTGACATTTGTACCCACAGGATCCACCTAGAGGACCAATCTATGTCCTCTATTGAGCATCAACGACGACTTAACCCCAACCTTAGGGAACTGGTTAAGAAGGAGATACTAAAACTTCTTGAGGCAGGGATAATTTACCCAATCTCTGACTCAAGATGGGTGTCTCCTGTTCATGTTGTGCCCAAGAAGGGTGGGATCACAGTGGTGAAAAACGATAAGGATGAACTCATAGCTCAAAGAACCATAACCGGCCATCACATATGCATTGACTATAGGAAATTGAATTCTGCTTCTAGAAAAGATCATTTCCCTTTACCATTCATTGATCAAATGCTTGAAAGGCTAGCTAATCATCCTTATTTTTGTTTTCTCGATGGGTTACTCTGGATTTTTTCAAATTCCCATAGATCCAAGAGATCAAGAGAAAACAACATTCACATGCCCTTATGGCACATTTGCATACAGGCGAATGCCATTTGGTCTCTGTAATGCCCCTGCAACATTTCAAAGATGTATGATGCACATTTTCTCTGACATTATTGAAGAGAAAGTTGAGGTGTTCATGGATGACTATAGTCTCTATGGCTCCTCCTTCTCGGATTGTCTCTCAAATTTGTCACAGGTCTTGGAGAGATGTGAGCAGCACAACTTGGTGTTGAACTGGGAGAAGTGCCACTTCATGGTGCAGGAAGGAATAGTTCTTAGGCACAAGATATCTAAGAAGGGTATTGAGGTTGATAGAGCAAAGATAGAAGTAATGGTGAACCTGCAAACCCCCACTTCAGTCAAAGGGATAAGGAGTTTCCTTGGGCATGCAGGGTTTTATAGAAGATTCATAAAGGACTTCTCCAGAATTGCCAGGCCCTTGACAAGACTGTTGTGTAAAGAAGTGGATTTCATCTTTGATGCTGAATGTGAAGAAGCCTTCAAGTTGATCAAGGATGCATTGGTTAGTGCACCAATAGTTCAGGCACCAGACTGGTCCCTTCCTTTTGAGGTCATGACAGATGCATCTGATTTTCCTGTTGGAGCAGTACTTGGGCAAAAGAAAGACAAGAAGGTACATGTCATCTACTATGCCAGTAGAACACTTGTCTCTGCACAAGAAAAATATGCTACTACTGAAAAGAAATGCTGGCAATAGTCTTTGCCTTTGATAAGTTCAGAAGCTACCTGGTGGGATCAAAAGTCATTGTATATACTGATCATGCAGCCCTCAGGTATTTGATGACCAAGAAAGATGCCAAGCCAAAGCTGTTAAGATGTGTTTTATTGCTCTAAGAGTTTGATATGGAAGTGCTTGATAAGAAGGGGATTGAGAATTGGGCTGCAGACCATCTCTCAAGGCTGAGGATTGAAGAAAACGTCCCAATAGATGATGCTTTTCCTGAAGAGTCTCTGATGGTGCTCCATTCCTACTTGGAGTTTGAGGAAGTAGAGAGCATTCAAGAAAGGAGGATGCCTTGGTTTGCAGACATAGTGAATTATCTTGCATGTGGGGTGGAGCCTCCTGAATTAGATGCTTACAAGAGGAAGAAGTTCTTCAGAGATGTCCAGAGATACCATTGGGATGAGCCCTACCTCTATGTTCTGAACAAGGATCAGCTGTATAGAAGGTGTCTTGCTGAAGAGGAGATGCAACCTGTGTTGCAAGAATGTCATGGTTCAGCTTTTGGAGGTCACATGGGAGCATTCAAGACTGTGGCCAAGGTTCTTCAGAGTGGGTTTTGGTGGCCTACAATGTTCAAAGATGCTCAGTTGGTGATTTCAGCATGTGATGCTTGTCAGAGGCATGGGAACATATCAAAGAGGAGTGAGATGCCTCAAAACCCCATTCTAGAAGTTGAGATCTTTGATTGCTGGGGGATTGACTTCATGGGACCCTTCATTTCATCCTATGGGAATCAGTATATACTTGTTGCTGTGGACTATGTGTCCAAATGGGTTGAGGCCATTGCTTCCCCTACCAATGATTCCAAGGTTGTAGTGAAGCTGTTCAAGAGCATTATCTTTCCAAGGTTTGGAGTTCCAAGGGTTGTTATCTCTGATGGAGGATCTCATTTTGTGAACAAGACTTTGGAGGGTTTGTTGAGAAAGCATGGATTGAAACACAAGGGAGCTACTCCTTATCATCCTCAAACTAGTGGCAAGGTTGAAGTATCCAATAGACAGATCAAAGCCATTCTTGAGAGGACTGTTAGCTCAAGCAGAAAAGATTGGAGCAAAAGGCTAGATGATGCATTGTGGGCTTATAGGACTGCCTTTAAAACTCCAATTGGGACATCACCTTTCAGTCTGCTGTATGGGAAGAGCTGCCACCTTCCTGTTGAGTTGGAGTACAAAGCTATGTGGACTATGAAGTTGCTGAACTTTGATATCAAGACAGCTCAAGAGAAAAGGGTCATGCAACTTCATGAACTTGAGGATATTAGGCTTGAGGCTTTTGAGAGCTCAAAGATCTATAAGGAGAAGACCAAGGTTCTGCATGATCAAAAGATTCTAAAAAGGGAGTTCAAGAATGGTGATCTGGTGTTGCTGTTCAACTCTAGGCTTAAATTGTTTCCAGGAAAGCTTAAGTCTAGATGGTCTGGTCCCTTTAAGGTTCTTGAAGTCAGGCCTTATGGTGCCATTGTCTTAGAAGGGAAGAATGGTCAAGAATTTGTGGTGAATGGACAGAGAATCAAGCACTATTTGGTTTCACAAAAGAAGGAGGAAGCTACATCAGTTCTTCTTCTTGATCCACCAGCCTGTTAAACAGGTTTCCAAAGTCAAACTTAGAGACTTTAAACAAAGTGCTCTTGGGAGACACCCCAAGCTTATCCTTTGTAAATATGCTTTTGACCTCTTGATTCCTTTATTTTCATATTTTAGGATGTTTTGATGGGTTTGTTTAGTGTCTACAGGTTAAAGGTTTGAGTCTGAACCCTTGGAAAGTGAATGCAAAATGAAAAGAGACCAAGGAATGGAGACAAGCTTGTGCTTGGCCTTTGACATGGGCACTGGCCACGATCAGGAACAAGGCGTGGCAAGCCTTTTTGCTTTGCCACGAGGAATGAATCACGGTCTCAAGACCAGGCCGTGGCAAAAGAAGCAAGGGTTCGGTGATTGCCACGGGTAAAAGGCATGGGACACAGGTGGCCGCGGCAAAAAGAAATAAGAAGAGGACCTGGTTCGGACTTTGCCACGGTGGGAATGACACGAGATGGAAGGTGACCGTGGCAAAAGAAAAAAAAGACCAAGCATTCATTCGGTTCTTGCCACGGCCACGAGACGCGGACATGAACTTGACCGTGGCAACACAAAGTTTAACAAAGGCTTGGATTCGAGGTTTGCCACGGCTACAAGGCACGGGTTCAGGACCAGGCCGTGGCAAAATGATGATGGAATGAGCAGTGCTCGGGGTTTGCCACGAGGGGATTGTCACGGGAAGGACTTGGCCGTGGCAAAGCAGGAAGAAAGGATGCAATGTTCGGAGAATGCCACGGTCTAGAGGACACGGGCTAAGGATTTGACCGTGGCAAAGATTATGAGGGTTTGACCGAGGATTGAGCACTGCCACGGTGATATTGCCACAAGAGAGCACTTGACCGTGGCAAGAGAAATAAGAAAGAGCACACATTCGGTGTTTACCACGGTCTAGTTGCCACGGCCACACCAAGACCGCAGCAAAGAAGAGATTCAAACGCCTTCTTGCCACGACCACGTGACACGGTCAACCAGGCACGACCAAATTTGAATTTCAGTTGACCGTACGGACGTTGACCGGTCAACACACGCGCCAAGCCAGCTGTTCCCCACCTCTCCTTCTTCTTCATCGAGAGTTTGCCCCCTTTCTCTCCATTCTTGAACTTTAAACTCTCGTATCTCTCTCGTTACTGCATCAAATTGAGAAATTCCAACTGCATTGAACTCGTAATCCTGTCTACTTTCTTGCTGCACATTCGTTTTTCACTCGAAACTTGAAGATTCCAAGGTATTTAATCTGTTAAAACTCACCTTTTCCATGCTTTAGAGTACTGTTCATGAACAGAGTAAAACAATTGGAATCGATTTTAATGGGCTTCTTGATACCTTGGAATCATTTTGTGAGTATTGTGCAAGTAGAATGGATAGGGATTTCATGGATCTTGCTTGGGAATAACCTGTTTTTTTTTGGAATTTTTGAGAATTTTTCTTGAAATTCATCATGTGAATCGATTTTTTTTTAGACATTGTGTTTCAAGCTGAACTGTTTGTGTGCATTGCTTCTTGTCATTGCTTTGAGTTTATTGAGTTTTTAATCAGCTTGAAATACATTCTTTTCAAAAAGAAATCGATTTGTGCTGTTCATGACCTTGGTGAATTTTTGAAAAACTTTTGTTGTTTTCTTGCTTTTGTGTTTACAATTGTTTGAGAAAATGCAGGATGGCAGGAACCAAAAGACAAGCCGCCATGGATAAAGCCAAAAAGGAGAAAGCTGGAGCTTCAGAGGATCAGATTATGCCTTTTGGGCATAAGGTTTTCAAGAAACAAAAGAAACAGAGGAAGCCAAAAGATCCAGCTGAGAAGAAAACAAAGAAGGTTGCTGCACCAAAGAAAACAAAGGCCTCTACTTCAAAGACTTCTGGTAAAGAGCTGGCATTGGTTGAGGTCGTTCACAGGGCAGGAAAAGAGGTGGCTGTGGCTGAGGATGAAGAAGGAACAGAGAGTGATCCTGAAACAGCATTGAAGCGGGTTAAGAAAGCAAAGACAAGTTCTGAGGACAGAGAACCAACTTTTGATGACTACTTGCTATGTTCAGGGGTGCAAAAGTGCAGCAAACCAAGTTCCCTGATATGGAGCTGCTGAGGAAGATGGAAATTCTTGAAGAGGTTCAGCTCATTTTCAACAACATGGGGTTTGGTGGATTCTTTCAGATGAGAGATGTGGCTCATGATGGTGTTACACAAGAGTTTCTTGCATCCCTTCAAGTTTGTGGATATGGCCCAAGAGATGAAAGAATCAATGAGGGCAATGGTCTTGGGCACATAGAGTTCACAATAGATGGTGCACAACACCATGTAAGCTTCAAGGAACTAGATGAGATCTTTGCTTTTCCAAGACCTGCACAAGAACAGACAGTGAAGTTCACATACCCTGATCACATGATCACTGACTTGTGGGATACAATTGCTTTTGGGAGCTTCAGAGGAGGAAGATGCAAGAGTTCATGGATAAGAAACCCAGCAATCCGCTATGCTCACAAGGTGCTTTGCCAAATGTTCTTTACCAAGCACAATGATGGAGTGGTGCATCTAGCTGACATGGAGATACTGGGTATGGGTCTTCATCCTCTCATCAGTCACTTGAAGAGCAAGAGAGAGTTTCACCTCCCACATTACATCCCATCTAGGGGTGCATTCTTGGCACGCCAAATGCTGATTTACAAGGACATTGCTTGGAGTGAGGGTAAAAGAAAGAAGCTCACTAAGTTGCACAATGGATGGCTAGTGACAAAGATTCTGAAAGCAAGAGGCTTTGTCTTTGATGATGTTGAGGTCAGGCCTGAGTTGATTGATGAAGCTACCCTCACCAAGGTTGGGTTTTTAAAAGAAAGCAATGGTGAAAACTTCTTGTACACCTTCAAGCTCTTGGAAAATGAAAAGGTTCATGTTCTGTTGCCACACCCAGCCATCACCACTCTCACAGAAAGGCACAATGTCTCCTTTATTGTCCTAAAAGATCAGCTCTACAACCCAGCCATTCACCCTCCAATTCCCAAATGCAAGAGAACCGCTAGTTCTAAGGGTAAAGAGCCAGTTGAAGAGGAGGACACAACTAGGACCGCTGGTTGTGAGAATGAGGAGCCAAGAGATTTTGAAAGAAGGATGGGAGCAGGGAGGTATCACTTTGATCCTTACTTTTGGGGTGAGCCTGACTATCACACAAGGAAGCTGTATTCCAGAGTTAACACCCTTCAGAAATGGTGCAAATGGCAAGACAAAACCATCACCAAGCTAGTTGACTGTGTTAGGCAGCTTAAGAAGAAGGTTAAAAAGCTCACAGCTCCAGCCACCTCACCCAAACGAGATACAAGAGAAGAGGTGGGAGAAAGCTCAGCTGCTCATGACCTTGTGCTACCACCAGGAAACGAAGATTGGGTGAACCCGGCCACAGCGTTCCAACCAGACTCACCTGAGAGCAGCCCACCCAGATACTCAACTCCATCATGTTCCACCTCCAACCCATCCCACTACTTGGGATCAGACCTCAGCGATTGAGGTAAACACTCAAAACCTTGTAAATAGCATGTAGATTTTCTTTTCTTTTGCATTTTACTTGTTTACTTTGTTTTAACTCCTTTCTCATGCTTCTATAACACAAGGGACTGTGTTAGTTAAGTGTGGGGGAGGAGTTTCATCCTTTACTAATCATGTTTTCTCTTTTCTTATTTTACACTTTGAGTCTTGAGTCACATTCTAGTTGCATATTCATGTAGTCTCATCTAAGTGCATATAAAAACAAAAAAAAATGGAAAAATCTGAAAAATTTACACAAAAAAATGATCATGTAGTTGCATTCTCATTTTTAGGATTGAGACTAGATTGCATATGCTTGTAGGTTGCATCTTGCAGGGAGTAATGATAGGTTTTCTAGAGAGTACATCACTTTGAGAACTTGAATTGAATATGCTTGTGAATCTTTTTCTGTGCTTGCAAAGTCTGAAATGATCTGAATCTGAGAAACAAGTTTGAATTGAACTCAACTGTAATTAAGTGAAAACCCTGAACTTGACTTGAAATTATCATTTGGTGCATTGTTTGAACAAGCTTGTGGATACCAATATACATATTTGAGCTAGAATCCTGTTTTTACCATCTTATTCCTTAGCTCAAATAGCTGAATCTGCATAATAGATCAGTTTTCCTCACCCTGAACCCATCCTTCTTTCAAGCCAATTGTTTGTGTGTGATTGAGAGGCCACCTTGGACCAAACTTAGCAGAAAGTGTTAGGTTTAGGGCGACAAGGGCAAGTCTCATTGAGTGCTAAGTTCCATCATCAAGGAGCTGAGAGATTTGGCAAGAACTAAGTGTGGGGGAATACATGTTGGTGAGTGGAAAAAGGAGAGATTAGTGGAAATGAAAGGAGAATGGTGAGAACTAGGGGAATGAAAAAGAAAAGAAATCAGTCTTGGAGTTTTGAGTCAAAGAAAGTGAGCTCTAGTGTTTTGAAAAGAAAGAGTCTAGCCTCTAAGTGAAAAGAAAAGAAGCCAAAGAGCTCAAATGTTTTAAAAAGAAAGAAAAACAGGTTAGAGGTTACAAAAGAAAGTGAAAAAGAGCTATGTAAAGTTTGAACTCCAAGACTTGTGTATGAAAAAGAAAAGAGAGTCCCCTAGTGAGAGAAGAATGAGTGTGAAAAGTGAGCAAGTGAGGAAACTTTGAGTAGAGTGTGGGGTGGGATGAGTCTTTGCCCTTGTATGCATAGGTTGCCTTTTACCTTTAGCATTCTGCCAAAGTTTGGTCATTCATTGAGAGATCCTTTTGCTGCATTGAACCCACTCAGGCATTTATGAGACCATTTTAGCCTCATAACCTCACCCTAGCCAAACTATGTTTGTTTAAACAATGCATCATTTGATCCACTTGGTAAAAAGCTTAATGAATGTGAAAGAGTTGAGAGAGAGAATAACTTGTGGAGATTCCTTGTTGAGTTGATATATATCTGAGTATGGCTTTGCATTTCATAATTGAGCATGAACTTGAATTCTCATTGTGATCACTTCTCTCAAAAAGTAAATGTGAACTCCCATGCATTCAACCTCTCTCTCTCATTTGTTCTTGTTTGCTTGAGGACAAGCAAAGGACAAGTGTGGGGGAGTTGATATGTTCATAATTTGCATCATTTAGGTTGCATAATTCACTTCAAATCATGTTTTATTCCATGCATTTTAGGTCCTTAGGGTCTTGTTTTAGAACTTAGGAGATGCATTAGGTCCCAATGAGTCTTTGCATGTTTTGAGTGTTTATCAGGTCTATTTGGAGCTGAAAAGATGAATCTAGGAGGTGGAATGGTGATCAAGACTTGAAAAATGGTGAACTTGTGTTTTTGGAGGTTATCGGCCCATCTCGTGGACCAGGGAAGTTTTTACCGGCCATTTTCATGTACCGCGGATAGACATTACCGGCCAAAACGCGTACCGCGAGTGGATTGTATCGGCCAAAATCTCCGGGTGCAGACACGTTTCCGAAATCGCCTGTCCGGGGAACCTTCCGGTCCGATTCAGATGTCGGGTGCTTCATAGAAGTTGGAGAGGATTGGATCACGGGTTCATAGAAAGTAGAATCATGGAATTCGGACGCGTGAGCAGAGAGTTAAGCTTGTCGGAAGAAACCCCTGTCTCGCTGCTGTTTTAGACCGAGCCGATAAGCTCTGAAGAATGCGAAGGACGGTGCACTTCCAGGCCGATTCAGTTTCCGGGGCCTGCATGAGAATCAGTGAAATTTGAATCCTCTTTCCAGAACATCCGAGATCTTTCAATTCGGAGGTATGAGCAGGACGATACGGTCTCCGGAATGGACACATGTATAGACGGCTCTCTCTGATCGTGTAAATGCATTGCAAAGATGAGCCCTCCAGGAAGCCTTCCACTTCCCAAGAAACAAAGCTTCATTCACCAAAGTTGGAGATAAATGAGTCCTTCGACTTCTGCAACCGGAATAACTCAATTCGGACAAGTTTCGTGGAAGTTACACTCTCCGGAATGAAAAGTGGTCCAGACAGCCCTGAATGACTAAGTTAAACATGCCGCGATGGAATGCCACGGTCCACACTTGGCCGTGGCAACTTTTGCACACCCTCAGCAAACGACACGATCTCCATGCCACGGTCTACACTTGACCGTGACAAACAAACACTTAGCTGGGGAGAAGTTTGCAAACCATCGGCGATTGACACGGCCTGAATGCCACGGTATAGGACTTGACCGTGGCAACTTCTGCAAACCTTCGGCGATTGGCACGAGCTTCATGACACGGTCTACATTTGACCGTGGCAAACAGAAGATGGTTGGGGGCAACTTTTACATGCATTCGAGTTTTGACACGGTGTGAATGCCACGGTCTGGAGCTTGGCCGTGGCAATCAAATACTTGGCTGGGAAGGATTTTACATGCATGCGGTTTTTGACACGGTCTGAATGCCACGGTCTGGGGCTTGACCGTGGCAACTTTTGCACATCTTCGGCGTTTGACACGGTGACTTGCCACGGGATTCGGACGAGGTTTGATCAGACCGTGGCAATCAAAAGGCGACCAAGAACACAAGAGAAAGCTTTGACACGGTTAGGTTGCCACGGTCACACCAAGAACACATCAGACCGTGGCAAACCCATCTTCACCCATCAAGGCCGGGTCAGTACCCGGTTTGTTCCGGGTTGACCCGGTCCGCCCAAGACTCCTATATATTGTTTTTAGACCTAATTTGGAGAACACCTTTTATCTACTTTTAGTTTCTTTTCCTCTTTGGTGAAAAACCACTTGATACACTTTGTTTTTAGAGCTTAATATCGATTTGGAGTTTCTTTTCATCTTGTTCCATCATTTCTTATCATCAAATCACACTTCTAATCATGATTAACAACACATCTTGCAAAGGATCTAGTGTGTTGATCATGATTAGTGAGTAATCCCATATTAAGGTCTTAGATATGTAGATTAGGGTGCTTAAGTGGTAGATTAGTGAGCTTAGGGGTTAGATCATGCATATTCCATTCTCTTCAACTTGTTCTCTATGCTAGATCCATACAAATCATATGTGGTCTAGATTCTGGGCATTTCATGCACCAAAAGTGTTTGATGAAATGCCTGAACCAAATTTGTTAGAGGTTTAAGTGTTATTCATCATGGGAATGATTGCTTATATGCTTAATTGACAGATTAAACTGATTCTTAATGCTTGTTTTCACTGATGATGATTGGGTTAGAAACTGTTTTAGCATAGGAGTTAATACCTTCATGAGAGGATTAACTTAATTAAAGATGTTTATGTTGAATGGCTTGCTTGATCATATGATTCATTAGCTCATTAGTTTATCACTGAAGGCACCCTAATCCACTATCATGTCTAAGACCTTTCTCATCATCATTCATACAATCTCATCATTTGTCATTGTTTAGTTATTGTTTAAGCATTTCATTAGTCTTTAATCCTGTTTAAGTTTGTATTTGTCTCTAGATAATCAAAACCCACTCTTGTTTGCTTGAATTAAGAACCTGATCACATAGTTTAGTGTCTAACACCACATCTGGATTGATAAACCTCTTTGTGCTACTTTGACAAAGGGATTGATAGCCCTGAGACCCTAAAAAGTCTTGTCTATCACGCTGCGCCATCGTGCCGTACGACCTCGGCCTCCTCAGCTTCTCTGGGGGAGGAAGACGAGTGTTCGCATTATTGACGCGCGCGAACATTACTGCCGAGACGTCAGGGTCATCGACGACCAGTTTGCGTGCGGCATCACCGGGAGCCGACTTGCGTTTCTTCCTGGACGGCTCGTCCTTTTGGATGGCGACGCCCTTTCCCTTATCAGCAGCCGAACGTTTCCGGCTAGGGTCGTGCTTCTGTACAACCGAGGTTGGCGGCCTCGATGATTTCGGGAGAGCTAGAATTGCGGAGTTTAAAGGAGTTTTACTCCGCGCTGCCGAGTCATCTCTAGACGCCTCGGGAATAATGTCGCCCGGTTCTTTTTCGGCCGCCTCGGCAACGTTTGCCTCCGTGTCATCTTCTTCACGGCTCGGCGGCTCGCCTCGCGGCTTCCTCCTCTTCACGCCTCTTCCTGTCTCTCAGGAACTGGAAGATGAAGAGCTGACAGGGACACCGGCAAGAATAGCTCGCGCTTTTTCTACTCTCTCGAGGGTGAAATTTTTCCTCCAATTAACGTTCCGAGCCGAAAGGGAGTCTCGAACGATAAAAAGGTCGTCGGGAATCGGGGGAAGAATACTCTGAACTGAAAAATAACGCAAAAAAAGATTCAGTAAAGGAAGATAATACAAAAAAAAGTTCCGAGCCGAGGCAAAGCTTCGGGTCGGCTACCAAGTGGTCCCCAGGTGGTCTTGGTTCTTTGAACGTAATCCTCGCCGACCGACGCCTCGTTCACCAAGACGTAGAAAACGTAGAAGAAGCGTTCAGTCCAAAACTGATCTTTGCTTGGAAAACCGCCTATAATCCGGCGATTGGACTTGTTGGAAATATAAAATCTATCTCCCTTCGGAGCTTTCCTGATTTCCAGCAAGTTCAGCAGGTGATTCAGCTCGATATCGAGCCCGCACTCAAAGCTTCGAACTAAAATGTCGATCATATGCTGCAGTCCCCTCGGCATGATCTGCCCAATCGAGATCCCATGTTTCCAGAGGTATTCAAGGATAACTCCGGGGATCGGGAACCAGAGAAAGCAGAGCTCGAAGAACGCGTCGTACAGAGTGAAGTGATTCTCGGGAGGCTTGTCGGCTCGGTCGTTCTTCTCTGGAACGATAAACTCCACCGCCTCGGATATCCCGAAGCGACACCTCAACGCCTCGAGTGAGTCAGGGGAGGAGAGCGTAGAACCGGGCGGGTCAGGTTTTTGTCTTTTTACTCGCTGCCCTCGCCCAGATGAAGAAGCGCCTCGGGACGCCATGAGACGTTCTAATTCACGCTTCGCCTCGAATAAATCAAAGGGAAACGCCTCCTACTCTGCTTTGAATGCGGCACGATTAAGATCTTCGTCAGGAGCAGGACCGTGAGGACGGCTCGTCGAAACCGACGGCTTGTCATGTGGAGAGCCGACATCCGGCGGATTTGTATGGTTCGACACCCCGTCACTCCCAGATGAACGGTTGGAAGGGCTCGGCGAGACAGACGCCTTGGAAGACTCTGTTGTATTTCTCGTCTCGGCGTCTACACGGCTCGGCTCATGATATGTTCATAATTTGCATCATTTAGGTTGCATAAATCATTCCAAATCATGTTTTATTTCATGTATTTTAGGTCCCTAGGGTTTGTTTTAGAACTTAGGAGATGCATTAGGTCCCAATGAGTCTTTGCATGTTTTGAGTGTCTATCAGGTGATTATGGAGCTGAAAAGATGAATCCAGGAGGTGGAATGGTGAGCAGAGCTTGAAAGTGGAAAACTTGAGTCTATGGAGGTTATCGGCCATTCCCGCTGGCCAGGAAGGTTTTACCGGCCATTTTCATGTACCGCGGGAAGCTTTACCGGCCATTTTCACGTACCGCGAATTAAGTATATCGGCCAAAATCTCCGGGTGCGAACGAGTCTCAGAAATCACCTGTCCGGGGAGCCTTCCGGTCCGATTCAGATGGCGGGTCCTTCATAGAAGTTGGAGAGCATTGAAGCACGGTCTCATAGCAATTGGAATCGTAGAATTCGGACGCGTGAGCAGAGAGATAAGCTCGTCGGAAGAAACCCCTGTCTCGCAGGTATTCCGGACCGAGCAGATCAGTTCTGAAGGATGCGAAGGACGGTGCACTTCCAGGCCGATTCAGCTTCCGGGTCCTTCATGAGAATCAGAGACATTTGAGTTTTCTTTCCAGAACGTCCAAGAGCATTCAATTCGGATCTATGAGCAGGAAGATACGGCCTCCGGAATGGACACATGTCTAGACGCCTCTCTCTGGTCGTATACATGCACTGCAAAGATGTGCCCTCCAGGAAGCCTTCCACCTCCCAAGCACTGAAACTTCCTTCACAAAAGTTGGAGATAAATGAGTCCTCTGTCTTCTGCAACCGAAATCATTCAATTCGGACAAGTATCACAGGAGTTACACTCTCCGGAATGCGAAGTGATCTAAGCTGCTCTGGATGCTGCGAGATGGTCTTGCGACTTGGTTAACCCGCAGGCCTGAAGATGAACGCCTGAATGCTGATGCTGCGAGTTGAAATGTGCGGGTAAACTATCACTGGAAGAGGTCTGGAGCTCCCGAGCAAGAGAAATGCTAAGTCCACAATCGTGCGACTTAGGCATGCGAGTCATCCGCGCCTGGATCTATGCCGCACGATCACTCGGAATTCACTCCGACTTGAGCCTGCGACCTAAGTGCAATAGAGACCAACCCGCACAGTTTCTACATCCCCCAGAAACCGGCTCAGCCCTGCGAGTTGGAGAGGAAGGAGACCATGCCGCAGAAACACTCGCAATTTACTCCTAGATAGGCGTGCGGCTCCGACAATGTGATTCAAGCCTCACAAGACAAGTCTTCATCTACTGCGACTTAGGTGTGCGGCCTGGGACATACTGAACCGACCCGCAGCTTTTCCCACTTTATCCATTAAAGCCGGGTCAGGACCCGGTTTGTTCCGGGCTGACCCGGTTCGTTTTTAAGAAGGTATAAATACTTTTTAGGGTTTTTTGGGGGAGAACTAAGTTTTATTCCCTTTGTCTCTTGCCTTTTTGGTGAAAAGACTCCATTAAGAAGAGAAATATCTTTATTTGAGTGTTTAATCAAGAGAGTTTAAGGAGATCTGGGTGTTTAAAGCTGTTTTCTTTTGAATCTATCATCTCCATCTCCATTTCTCATCATTAATCATGCTAATCTACTCAACTTGCAAAAGTTTAAGAGAGATTAGTATGATTAGTGAGTAGTCACCTTAATGAGGTTCTAGATGTGTAGGTTAGGGTGCTAAAGTGTTAGATTAGGAGTGCTTAGGGCTAGATTCATTGATTCATCTCTCTAAACAGCTGTTCTCTATGCTAAATCCTTGATAATCACTTGAGATCTAGATTCTGGGAATTTCATGCACCAAAAGTGTTTGATGAAATTCCTGAAAGAGTTGTGTTAGAGGTTTAAGTAATTTTTCATCATGGGAATGATTTGTTAAATGCTTGAATGATCATTAAGAGCTGTTTGTTAATGCATATTGATTCATGTTTCACAAATGGGAATTTGGTTTGAAAATGGATTAGTATAGGGGTTAATACCTTCATGAGAGGATTAACCTAGATTAGAGTTCTTAATCATTTGAATCATGTCTCATCATTGTCATTAGCATTTCTAGTTTAACACCAAGGCACCCTAACCAACTATCATGTCTAGAATCTCATGCCTCCATCATATCATATTCACATCATTTGTCATTGTCATTTGTCTTTAAACCTGTTTATGTTTATAGTTGTCTCTAGATTAATCAAAACCTATTCTTGTTTGCTTGAATTAAGAACTTGATCATATAGCTTAGTGTCTAACACCACATCTGGATTGATAAACCTCTTTGTACTACATTGACAAGGGGATTGATAGCCCTGAGACCCTTAAAAGTCTTATCTATCAGCTCATAGTGAAAAAGCGAATCCAGTGAATCGTCAGAGTGGCTCGACATAATTTACAACTTATACGAGAATTACAATGTTATGCGGCGAACTTCCGTCGGAAAAGGATCTGGGACGGCGGAGACCTCGGAACCCTAGCCGGAAAATAAATAAACTAGAGAGAGAAAGAAGAGAGAAGGGAGAGCTACCTTTTAGTGAAAACGAGTGGATCTGAAGATTATGAGAAGGAACGAAGGAGCTCACCTATTTATAGGAAAACCGAAGCGCGTGAGTTCCGTGTGGACCTCGGGAAACCGTCCAACAGCGCGTGGGATCCGCGTTGAATTAGCTAGCTCGAACTGCGTCGGTTGCACGAGCCAATAGATTAGGAACTTTCTTTCGGAAGATCAACGGTTGGGATACCCGAGTTTTCAGCCGATATCTTACCATAGTAAAGGCCTCGTCGTTAACGAAACGGCTCGGCATTGACTTTCTCTTGCAACACCTCGTCGTTAATTCGGCTAGGCATAACTTTCCCAGAACGCCTCGTCATTTATTCGGCTCGGCATAAACATTCACAAGTCGCCTCGTGTGCAATCCTCTTCTAAGGATACTTTCTCAAGTAACATAGATTGCACTACGCCTCATCATTCAACTCGAAATCACGGCTCGGTAATACTAAACGGAATCCCCTCGTCCTTAACTGGGCTCGGCACTATAAAACAGAATCGCCTCGTCTTTAACTGGGCTCGGCACTATCAACATAAACGCCTCGTCGTTAACTAGAATCACGCCTCGGCATCCTCAGCACCCTCTTGAAACGCCTCGGCATCCTCAACAGCATCTTGAAACGCCTCGGCATCTTTATTTCCAAAACACCCCACCTTGGCTAATGTCGCAACGGCTCGACTCGATGGTTTATCCTACGGTCAGGAGTAACGGACCTCGTCACCCTCGCCTCCGAAACTGACGAGCTGGGGGGCTAACTGTTGGGGTCAGTTTCACCCCAAGCAGATAAAACCATCTCAAAATGACTAAGTATGACGAGTTGGCCGAGCTGTCCACCAAACATGGGCCGAGCCGTCCTGCGAAGTTAGTGGGCCGAGCTGTGCTCACCAAGACAAGTGGGGAGAGCCGTGGAGAAAGACGAGTTGGGAGAGCCGTGGAGAAAGATAGATGGGTCGAGCCGTGGAGAAGATGGGCCGAGCCGTAAGAAGGACGAGGAGTGGGCCGAGCCGCGCCAGAGGAAGCATGGGCCGAGCCGTTGTCTGTTACGTTGGGCCGAGCCGGTTCATCTAAATGGGACGAGTGGAAGTCTCGAAAGGCGAAAGCCCATGAAAAACCTAGGCAAGGCGTTATGGCGGTGGCCGCGCGAAGCGATAAGGAAAGATTCCGAAAATCTCTCCCGAGATTCTCGGCTAGGCGATTTGGAAAGTTAGTATAAATAGGAGATCTCTACGATTCATTATGTAACTTTTTGCAACCCTAAGCAATAAGAGCAAAACACTTCCACAGCAATAAAAAACTTTCTTTTGATCTTACTGTTCTTGCGATAAACCCTAGAAGTTTCCGATCCCTTAATTTTTCCTTAACAAATTTTTTGGCTGTGCGAGTTTTGGCTCACACAACGGTCTGACTCTGAGCTGAAAAAGTGGATTTCTTCCATTTTACCATCATTTTCAACTTTCCTGAAGAGAGCCTTGAAAGTACAAATACATGGAAATCATAATAAAAGTTCCTAAAAATGATTAAAACCTTTGAAAAAGCATTTGAAATCAATGGTGAAAATGGGTACAAATACGGTGTTATCAGCTTCGATTTGCTTATCTGATCTCCCTGTTTGAGAAGAGAACTGATATTTATGTGAAATTGACTATTTGTATCGAGGCGTTAGAGATAAAGCTTTTAGCGATCTAAAGTGTAATTGACTGTTTATATCGAGGCGTTAAGCCAGGACTGGTAAACTGGGTCAACTTGTTCTCCATGTATCTTTTGATTGCACCGTTGGATCTTTGTGATGTAAAGTGCTATGGAAAGCAGGTTGTCTCCTCTTGATTGTCTCCTATTGATTGTCTCCAAATTTGAGCTGGATTAGACGGTGAGAAAGTCTTCATTTGAGGCTGAAGAGCTGAAAAAGTGGATTTCTTCCATTTTGCCATCATTTCTCCTAACTTTCCTGAAAAGAGCCTTGAAACTACAAATACATGGAAATCATAATAAAAGTTCTTAAAACTGATTAAAACCTTTGAAAAATGGGTACAAATACGGTGTTATCAACTCCCCCAGACTTAACTCTTTGTTTGTCCTCAAACAAAACAAGATCCAATCTGGAAAAATATCATTCAACAGAAATAAGAGGGAATTCAAAAATATCAGCAACCATACTTCTAGACCTTAATTATGGACAATGCATCAATCAGATCAATTCTAGAAAATTCTCACCAAAATACAAACATAACTAGTCTGTTAATCCGTCATGCGAAAATCCACACACTTAGAACTAACTTCCAGTCAACTAGCTCTTAACATTCATTAAAGGTTTCAGTGATTCTCATCAAAAGATACTAAACAAGGCATTCAAGGTCATGTATCAAAAGGCTTTTTAATGGTAAGGCTTGATGTGTTTAGGGTTACCTTTTTATGGGGAGACAAGACATTATGCAAAACAGCAAGAGATGATGAAACTGTCAATGCCCCCACAATTTTTAGTCACATTCTCCTTGCTTTAAGATTTCTGATCTCCTTTCTTCAGGTTCTCCTTACAATTCCCCCAAACATGGATTTTGGTTCAGGTTGTAAATCCATAACTCCTTAAGTAAATACCTATTGCCTTGGCTCAAATGATTTCGGCTTCTAAGACTCTTTAGGCTTTTGGTTTCCTTTCCTTTCTTTCTTATTCTCTTTTTTGTTTTTTTTCCGAAAGGGGAAATTGCCTTTTGACTTGGAGTCTTAAGGAGCACGAAAATTACCTTTAAGAATGAGCTTTTTAAGACAACATGAGGCTTGCTGAGATTGCTTGGTACACTTCCTTCCCGGTTTTATTCAGTCCTTCTCTTGAGTGACTGAAAATTCTGTTGTTTCTCCCTCTCTGGCGTTTTTGCACATATCTGTGAACATAGACTTAAAAGAGAGTGTATGGGGTTTGAAATGATGGTTTGGGTTAAGGGTGTGGTACTAGCTAAAGATAAAATGGCCATCTAGGACAACAAAGAGTGGTAACAATAAGGTGAAGATGTCCTAGATGTATATCATGATGGCTTCTTAAAACCATTGATGAGAAAATTAAATGTCAAGATTAAGTCCAAGTAAGTGAGCTAGTATATCCTGTCAGAAAAGATCTCCATGAATAGAAGTCCTCTTGTGGGATTTTGTAGTGTAAGTACTCTAGCTACCGCCTAGTCTAGTACTAAACCTTGAAAGAGCTTTTTATGAATGATTGGTGTAGAAGCAAACTGGTTGGTTATCATCATCGATTTTGTCATTATTCCCTCAAATTGTATTTGACATTTGAAAACATTTTTTGAAACTCAAAACACTTTTGAAAAGTTTTAAGAAAAACCGAAAAAATAAAAAAAATTTAAAGAAAAATGCAGAATGCAAAGGCTCATGCAAGAAAAGGTGGTTAGAAAGGGATGAAATCCTCCCCCAGACTTAAATCACATTGTCCCAGTGTGAAATAAATCAGGCAAGGATGAAAATTAATAGAGTATGTGAAAATTTTAAAAAGATTAAGAAAAAGAAAACTTACCTGGTGTTGGTGATGGATTGTGAGGTGGTTGTGGAGGTGGTAGGATGTTGAATGGTGGATGGTGGATGATGTGGAGTAGCGCTTGATCCAATTTGGATTGATTTGAATCAAGATAGAGGTGGAAATGGCCAAGGGTGGCCGAGTGGTGCTGGCCGCGGATCAAGATGTCCCGGCCGTGGTAGGACGCATGCTGGCTGCGGTTCAAGGTGTCATGGCCACGGCAAAATGCTTGCTGGCCGCGGCTGAACCTCCTTTGGCCGCGGTCAGCCTCTTTTCTTTGTTCTCTCCTTTTTTTTTTAGATGCATACTAAGGCCTGTATAGAATAAGAAAAACAAAATTCTAATAGAAAAAGAAAGCTAAACAAAAACAAATAAGTACCTAAATGGGTTGCCTCCCATCAAGCCCTTTGGTTTATAGTCCTTAGCTAGACTTTGCAAAGAATAAGACTCAGTTCAAATAGGATCTTGTCCTAAGACAAGTCTTTTTTGACATCCTTCTGTTCTGTCTTGCAGGTTATTCATCACTCCAGAGTTCTTCTGGTTCAAATTCCTGGGCTTTATGCTCTCCTCTTTTGCTCTTAAGTGGTGTAGCTTCATAGAAGATATCCTTATTGATATTTGCAAAAGAAACTCTCTGGTTGGGCCAATCCATGATGGCTCCAGCAGTTGCCTCCCATCAAGCGCTTTGGTTTATAGTCCTTAGCTAGACTTTGCAAAGAATAAGACAAATAAGTACCTAAATGGATTGCCTCCCATCAAGTGCTTTGGTTTATAGTCCTAAGCCAGACTTTGCAAAGAATAAGACTCAGTGCGAATAGGATATCGTCCTAAGACAAGTCCTTTTTGACATCATTCTGTTCTGTCTTGCAGGTTCTTCATCACTCCAGAGTTCTTCTGGTTCAAATGGCTGGGCTTTATGCTCTCCTCTTTTGCTCTTAAGTGGTGCAGCTTCATAGAAGATGTCCTTGTCGATATTTGCAAAAGAAACTCTCCGGTTAGGCCAATCCATGATGGCTCCAACGGTTGCTAAGAAAGGTCATCCAAGGATAATTGGATATGAGTCATCTTTGGTCTTCACTATGTATAGATCGACAGGTGCTATGCAATCTCCAATCCTTAGAGGAATATCTCGGGCTATCCCTCTTGGTATTGCACTTAAATAATCTGCTAAGCTAATCTTTGTACTGGTACTTGAGATGTGCTTAATGCCAAGTCTCAAAGCAGTTGATTTGGACATCATGTTAATGCAAGCTCTAGAATCACAAAGAATATTGAGGAATCTTTCACCTCTAATGTCACAAGAGATAAGAAATTGACCTTTGTCTTGAAATTTGTGCAGAGTTCAAACTGGTCTACGTTGTGGATGATCTGGTGCTTCAAATGCAGAATAAGAATCACAATAGAACTTTGCATCATCGAACTCGATTGTTGAATCTATGTATGGCATTTCAATTCTCTTAGGTGATTCCTCCTCCACATCTATGACATCTGGTTCATCTTCTTCATGCATGGGATGTAAGATTCATGCTCTTCTGGGTCTGTAGAGTCTTGGTGATGTGAGCTCAGGGAATGATGGAGGTCACCCGCGGTTGAAGGTATCACACCCACGGCCAAGTCTCTTCCCACCGAGGGTGAAGTTCTCGCGGCCGCGGTGAGGAGTTCTGAGGGCTACTCGGCTGCTTCTCCTTCTTGCTCTTCCAGGATGTCTTCAAAGCTATTCTGGATGTCCATTGTAGGATTTCCTGCATCAGAATTGGTTGATCTTCCTTCTTTTTGTTGACCATGAACAAGAGAATCCTTCTTATGATTCTCAAAGATCTTCCTCACCACAAGGTTTGTGTCTCCTTGGCACTTAGAGAGATCTTTTATGTCTGAACTGGTTTCCATGCTCTGGTGCTCAAGCTTGCTTATGCGAAATTCAATCTCTTGAAGTTCACCATCTGTCCTTCCTCTGTACCATGAAACAATTTCATTGGCCTCTGTAATCACTAGCTTGGCAGCCTTGGCATCGATGGATCCTAGAAGGATATCATACTTCTGTCTTGGTTGCTCCCCTTCAAAAGCTTATATCTTCCATTTTAGGGCAGACATATCCTGAGACTGCAGATCTTCCAGCGATTTCACATGATGAGTGAGGTCTTCGATCCTCTTGTACAGGGTAGCTTCCGTAATAACTAGAAATCAAGGTATTGATTCAGTATAGCTACTAATCGATTCAGTTGGAGCCTAAATCGATCAGCCTCAGCGTTTTGGTGCAGAATCTGATGAGGAAAATGATGAGATGATCAACAATTCACCAAGTGTGGCGAATAAGGCTCATCTCGGTGGTGTGGAGTTCGCGAGTCTCCATGGTGGTGGTTCGGATTAGAGTTCCGAAGATGATGATCAGAATCACACCTGGATGATGATTCACATGCGCATGGAGCTTTACACAGGTTGCAAAACCTTCACTCGGGATTAGGGTTTCTTCTAGGATGATCCATGCTTCAAAGATTTCTGAAACTAAGGAAAATAAAAGAAATAATAAGCAGAAAAATAAAAAGTTAGGCTGTTTATGAGTTTGGTTTACTTCCTATGTTGTTTTGGCAGAAACTCAACATATATATAGTCTTTTGCGACTTCAACCTCCCAGGTTTAGACCTCCAGACACTAAAAACCTCCCCGGCAACGGCGCTAAAAACTTGGTGGGCTTGCAAGCCTAGGGTTTGTTTTTAACAAGCCTGTTGGTCCTCCAAAAGTTTTAAATTTATAAAGCCCTAGTGTCTACAAGTGCACAGATGTACGTTGTAGGACTTAGGGTGTCGATCCACAGGGAGGAGGTCTAATCTTCGAGAAACAACAAACTTGGAAAGTAAGCAAAGTCATAAACTCATGGGGTTTTTGGGGTTTTTGGTTAAAGATTCTAAACTAAACCTAATCTAATATTCACAGGAAATAAAATCCAATGCAGGATGAATTGTTAAAAGAATATCTCAAGCATATCGACTCAAACTATAGACTCTTAAACTCATAGGTGGCGACTTAGACTTCTCCGGTTTACTCTAATCGATGTACGATGGCATTTCCAATTAACATCCGGGCGATTTATCTTCATCTGTTTTTGGGATCTACATGGAACTAGAATAGACATGTGTATGATTAACCAACTCTCGCCATCTTAATCAGCTAATCACTTAGACCTAAAATTTAACTCTCGCTCTCATGTCAGAAATAAGATCATGCATTAGACATTGAATTCGTCTGCTCACATCTTCTCTATAGGTAGCTCTCGACTCCTATAGCGACTATGTTCTTCTGAAGCTAGGTATGGATGATCTGATACAACACTCTCGTGGCTCAGATCGATCCTAGGCTCAGAGAATAGGTCATGAATCTACTCTCATGCAATATAAACAACTTAGAAGAGATGAGATCCAGAATATGGTCTAGAGACTTAGAAATCCTAATCAATATGTGTACCTATCAAAATCTTCAAACAACTTGACTCCTGGGACTAATCTACATGATGCAAGGAATGATAAAAGACATAGATGAATGCAAAAGAATGAAACAGAAAAGTTAATAAAATAAAAAGGAGAAAGAAATATATTTATAGGTCCTAGGGTCTTCCAGGTCTCATTTAGGACTTCTCTGAAGAGGAATGGCGTAGTGGGCTTTGATATTTGGGCCTTGTGGCTGGTCCTAAGGTCCACCGGGGGTGAGAGTCTTTCGGGACTGGTGAATTGGGTCAACTTGTTCTCCATATATCTTTTGATTGCACCGTTGGATCTTCGTGATGTAAAGTACTATGGAAAGCTAGTTGTCTCCTCTTGATTGTCTCCAAGTTGGAGCTGGATCAAACAGTGAGAAAGTCTTCATTTGAGGCTGAACTGCTGACGGTCTGACTCTGAGCTGAAAAAGTGGATTTCTTCCATTTTGCCATCATTTTCAACTTTCTTGAAAAGAGCCTTGAAACTACAAATACATGGAAATCATTATAAAAGTTCCTAAAACTGATTAAAACCTTTGAAAAAGCATTTGAAATCAATGGTGAAAATGGGTACAAATACGGTGTTATCAGCTTTGATTTGCTTATCTGATCTCTCTGTTTGAGAAAAGAACTGATATTTATGTGAAATTGACTGTTTATATCGAGGCGTTAAGCAATAAGAGATAAAGCTTTTAGCGTGATGAGGTGCTAAACCGAGATTCTCTGTTGACGAGGCGAGAATAGGCTTTAGCGTGACGAGCTGGATTGTTCTCTCTGAAATATGACTAAGGACCAACGTTTCCAAACTGGTAAGTGTGTTTCGCCGGGTTTTGAGAGTTCACTTCGGTTTTTAGAGAAAGAGATGTAGTCTCGACTTATAGTTTGTATACGATAGTGACTTATGGTGACTGATACGTTTTTGGTATAGCGTGCTTAATTTTTATCCGTAGAGGATGTAACTTGCACCTTCATCCTAGGAAAGGTGGTAAAAGTCTGTTTAGAAAACTTTGTGTTTGTTGTCCCGTTGTGGACAGCAACGAGACGAGGTGTATAATGATAACCAGTAGAAAGTTTGCCGACGCAATGTCAAAAACATTGAAAATAAAGCACATTGCAAACTAGCCGAAGTAAAACAAGTGAATGAAAAGCTAACTGAAGTGAAAACAAAACTAGAGATATCTATTCCCCCCCCCCCCCTTTAGGAGAGGGGACAACTAAACCCATCTGAGGATGGACTGCCTACGTACTCTTTGTAGGGATCAAGTCATCCCGTAGTTCATGTTTGTCACGATGCATTTTTAGTGATAGTATTTCTTCAGATCCAGAGTTAAAATTGAGCTCTGCATTGCTGCTTTCATCGCTTCGTACTGCTCGTCTAAATTCTTCATTTTTTCCTCATTCACGACGAAGTCCGATGACCGATGTAGAGCATCCTGGATTGTTTATGGCGTGTTCAGCGCCATCCCCCGTCAAAACTCCGATTTGTACCACAGGGATCGTTTTAGGGCTTCAAGGGTGGCCTTGTCACTTATTCCTTCTACTTTGGACACAACAGCTTTGACCATTTCCATGTAATCCTGAAGCGGTTCGTTCGGTCCTTGAGATAATGTTCAGAAAATCAGCATCGGAGGTTCCTCGGTCCATGAACATCGAGTATTGTTAAAGGAATAAAGCGGAGAGCTGTTGGAAACTGTTGATTGAATTGTGATCCTGTCTTGAGAACCATCCCAGTGCGGCTCCTTTGAGGTGTTTAACAAACAGCAGGGAAACACCTGCATCCCTCTCCTGCTTGGTCAGATTGGCCGCATTCCTTGTGAAGGCCCGCCCCATTGCTATGCGGAAGGCCGTGATGTGTGCTTTTGGATCTGTAGTTCCTTCGTAAAATGGGATTCTGACCTTTCTCGCCTCGGAAATCCTAGCCTTCGTGATCCTAGCCGTGATCAGCGTTCTTTGAGTTTCTTCGAGCATTTGATTAATCTCCGGTGCAGCGCTTATTGCGTTGTGTACTTGGGATTTTATGGCTCGGATCTCAGCGAGTGTCCGAGCCATAGAGACTCAGAGTTCTTCCATCTCCTGAGTTTGGGCGCAGGCCATTCTCCTTGGCGCACCAAGTCGCCTTTGCTCCTCTCTTCTCGGCTCGTCCTCGAACTCCGCTTGCTCGACCCATCGAAGGTTCTCCTCCTCCTCGGTCAGGTTGTTTTCACGGCTCAGGTCGACATTTTCATCAGTCTGGATTCCGTTAAGCGCCGAGGCAAGTTTATCGCGAGTGATTCTTTGAGCCGAGTCGGTTTGCTGCGGATCCGTGTTCCCCTCGCTTGTTGGGTGTTTAAATTGATGACGTCCGCAATGCCTTTGTCTCCTGGATTCCTAAGATTTCAGCGAAACAGAGGCAGATCGGTGATGTTTGACTGGGTCGTTGTTGGAGTATGTTCGTCGAGGGGGCAAAACATCGGAGGTGCCTTGGGATTCCTCGTGTCGTCGCCAATTGTTCCTACAGGGGTTGAGAGGTCGAAGCGTCTCCTTACTCCATCCGTCGGGTCGGAGATTCTGGCTCTCCAAGTCGGGTGTCTCCTTTCACTTGCCATCGCATCGAGCTGTTCCGTGATCGCTTGTTTCTCTTGTCCTGCTCTTCGATCTTCTTCATCAGGGTGGACAGCATGCTCCTCATCTCGTCCTGAGTTTTAGTGGTTGTCATCGCGTTCGCTAGGGGAGCATCCTTCTCCGTGTTGTGGTCATTGCTGTTGTCGTCTCCGAGTGCGTCGGTTGTCATGTTTTTTGGATCTCAAGCTCCTGAGGATATTGAGTAAGAAAATTTCGAGTTCCCCACAGTCGGCGTAAAATTGTTTCACCCAAAACTTACGCAACCAAAAATTTGTTAAGGAAAACTTAAGGGATCCAAAATTTCTAGGGTTTGTCGTAAGAACAGTAAGATCGAAAGAAGTTTTTTATTGCTTTGAAAAGTGTTTAGTCTTATTGCTTAGGGTTGCAAAAGTTACATAATGAATTGTTTAGAGCGACTATTTATACAGAGTCTATGAATCTCCTAGCCGAGAATCTCGGGAGAGATTTTCAGAATATTTTCTAATCGCCTTACGCGCCGGCTGCCTTAATATTTCACCTAGGGTTTTTGCACGGGCTTCATCCTCCGCGGTTAGGCCTCCTAGCCATCGAACATCGATAAGCTCAGCCCACACGTCTTGCGATGCAGCTTGCCCTCTAATTTCCTTTCCAGCTCGGCCCACTTGCTCTTTCCTACGACTTGGTCCAACTCACACCTCAACAGGGCTCGGCCCATTTGCACTTTCTCGTGGCTCGGCCAAACTTGCACCTCAAAAGGGCTCGGCCCACTTCCTCTTTCTCGTGGCTCGGCCCAACTTGCACTTCAACAAGGCTCGACCCATCAAAAAGAGAGTCCAGCTCGGATCAGACATAGCTAGACATAATATCTCAAACATTTAGTCTTTTTAGTGGTGGATAACTTGTTGGGGGTGGAAACCAACCCCAACAAGCCTCCCAATGAATTTTCATATTTGAAATGTGTCAGTTCGCTACGTTATATGATGCTTGCGATGGTTGAGTGTGCTGGCAGATGAGACAAGTCATTCTATTCTATATCTGTTGTAAATATCCTGATTACGTTCCATTTTATAGGCCTCTTCTATTTCACATCATGCAGAAATTATTATTATTATTTTCAACAATCACCATATATTATGTCAAGTTCATTCCGGTTCCGAGATTCCGAAGAATTCAAAATTTCTGGATAGGTGCTCTTGCCCTTTTAACTAGAGAATCAGCACAAAAATTCTTAAGTCGAGGAATAAGTCCTAAGATACACTCATCGAAAGATGCTCTCAAGACAAACAAATACTCAATCTCTGATCTGAATGCTGGCCAATCCAGAGGTTCTTCGATCATCTCGTTGGAGCAGTCCGTCTCAAGTGAACTGTCTTGATATCTTCGTCTCCTAGGCATGTCAATGCCCATATAAGACCATCCACCTCTGCGTGTAATGCTGAGAGACAATGTTTAAGGTGATTTTCAAACAAGGTTTAAGGTGCAAGAAAACATGACCAGAAACATTTTCACTGGTAAACTTATGTTTTGGGAAAAACAAAACATGACTGCATGTGTACATAAATATGTTTCGGCCAAAACGTATAAAAATTATAGCAAGGAATAAACATACAATACACCAAAAGATTAAAGAAATTATTCTTCACCACCAAGACCTCCAATGTTCACTATGTCTTCATGTTTATTTTCTAACACAGCTGTGAGATCCTTTTTTGCATTTTCACGCCGCCGGGGGAGCATTTGTATTGGACGAGTTTCCCGTGATACCCCTGAACATCTTGCTCACTATACAAGAAAACATTTTATCGTTGGCATGTATATAGTTTCATGCTTCAGATATTAAAAAGGAATGAAAAGGTAAAACATATAACACCACATCAAAGTATGATTATCTAGACACTATCGTGATGTGAGATAGAACATATTTCAGCGTGATATGCAATAGAACGAAACTATAAAATAGAATGTATTTAGGATACCATCTATATAGAATAAAAACATATGTAAGTTGAAATAGAACATATCTACAATACAGAACGAAGCTATAGAATATTAGAAAGTATTTAGCACTTTCAGCATTGTCCATTCTAATAAAAAAGTTTAAAAGAAATAAAAAATTCTGATTATAGGAAGAAGATCTAGTCGATTATGTTAAATAAAAAATGTATGTTTAGGAAATGTCTAAACAAATGAGCCAATTGATTAATTTTTTTTAGATGAATGCTAAATTTATTCGAACCACAAAAAGCGTTCTCTATATCTCAGATGCGAGCGTTTAATTAGAACTCCAAAACAGAAAAGTTTTAGCTAAAACAACAGTCAAGATTTGAGCTTCCGATCTCCTTTGTGTTCAAATTTGTGGTCTTGAGGCAAACCACATTTGAGTTCCCTCTTCGTATCTTCGATCCTCCTGCATACGAATTGAGCTTAAGCTGTTTCTGAATCCCTTGTCTATCACTTTGACGAGTCTGGTCCATTCCGAGGGAGGGGAGCCATGCCTGCGAGCATTTCTCTCTCTCCATATTACATAGAGAGTCTGTTGGAACAGGTATCGGATGATGAATCCTGTGACCTGATGATGTTGTTGTCGCGAAATCAGGTGGATCAGAGCCTGCCAATCTGTGGTAAATTCTTGCAATAGAACTCCCTGTGCAAGGTTCATCCATATCTTAGCCGAGTATGGGCACCTAAATAACAGGTGAACTCGCGTTTCCACTGGTTCCTGACAGAAATTTGAGCTCCAATTGTGCATACGATCTCCCGTCGAAAGACGATTATGTAACACCAGCCAAGCAATGAATCCAAACTTTGGACTAGTATGTTTAAACCAGATCCCATCAGACCAGAAAACCCGTGAGTAGTTTTGAAGCTGATCACGCATAGTTTTGGCATTAAACACCTCCTTATACGTATCAGTCCTGGACTTCCACACAAATATATCATTCTCTGTCTCTCGGTATCTCTGTTTTGCTTCATCAAGGGCATCCTCTACCTCGTTCAGTGTCTGAACTCGATGCCTGCGTTGTCGATGCAGTAAAATAGCATCCTCAACAGTTGAGTTGTGAGGAATCCCCAAATCAACACAGCCCCGAGCACCCAACTTCGACAATAAAATACCCATTGAAGACCAATTGTCATACCAGAATAAATCTGACTTACCATTGTTTACTCTCACCTTTAAAAACTTCTCAGCCAATTGCCTACTCTGCAGTATTTGTTTCCAAATCCAAGATCCCGGAGACTGATGAGTAGGGTTCGGAGTTAGCCACACAGATCCCTCTCGCATTAGGTTTGCTTTAATCCATCTAACCCAAAGAGATTGCTTTGAAGTGATAATCCTCCAAAGCAATTTAAGAACACAAACCTCATTTGCGATACTAAGATTCTTCAACCGCAATCCTCCCTCATGCTTCGACCTACAAACATCTGGCCAAGCAATTTTGGCTTTCTTCGGCTTTAAATCTGGATCTGACCATAAGAAAGCTGCGCACGGACTGTCTATTTTATCAAGACATCCTTTAGGTAACCGGAAAGCTTGCATCCAAAAGTTCACAAGACTAGTGATCACCGACGAAATCAGTTGTAATCGTCCAGCGAAGGTCAGTTGTCTGGCTGTCCATGATTTAAACCGACTCCTAATTTTATCAATAAGAGGAGCATAGTCTAAAGATCTCATCTGCTTCGTAAGAAGAGGAAGCCCCAAGTATCGTACAGGGAGATTCCCTTGCTCAAATGCGAACCGTTGGCCTATAGCTTGCTGTTTTGCTTCCGTAATGCCTGCAAGATCTCCATACCTATTTATAAGCCAGACATCTTCGAGACTCCTCAATTACGCTGATTATCCCTTCCATTGACCTCAACTTTCCCTCCTAATAAAAAATAAGATCATCCGCAAATACAAAGGTGAGTAAGCTTGAGATTCCAACATCTGGGATGAAACCCGAATTTCCTCTCCAAAGCTGCCTTATCCAGCATATGGGACAGAATATTCATGCATATTACAAACCGATACGGCGAGAGAGAGCAACCCAGAAGACCCCGCGAACTATTGAAATAACCAGCTAGTTCCCCATTCACTTGAACCGAAAAAGATGCTGTTGATACGCATAACGGAATCCAGTAAATAAACTCCATTGACAAGTTCAGCGCTTCCAATACAGTCAGTAAAAAATCCCACTCAACTGTATCAAACGCTTTTGAAATATCAATTTTTAAAGCACACCGAGAGCAGATAGACCTTTTATGGTATCCTGCAACAAGTTTCGAAGCAAGCAGCAAATTTTCGAGTAGCAAACGGTCTTGAAAAATAGCGGATTGGTTAGGAGCTATGAACTGTGGGAGCAAGGTCTTAAGACGGTTTGCGAGGATCTTTGGAATGATCTTATAGATCACATCATAACAAGCTATCGGGCGATAGTCCTTCATGTGCAGCGCTTGATCCTTCTTTGGGATTAATGCCAAAATGGTGGAATTAGGACCTTTGGGAAGGAATCCTTTCATGAAAATTGGATCGCTACGATAAGATTCTGTCCAACAATCGACCAACATTCCTTGAAAAACTCCACTATAACCATCCGGTCCTCGGGATTTATTGGATGGCATGGCAAAAAGAACCTCCTTTATCTCATTTGCCGTAACTTCTTTAACAAGTTCCCTCTGATCTTCTAGGGAGCATCGATAAGGCAACAGCGCTTTGATCTCATTAACCGATGTTGGACGAATACCCGCTGGACGATGGTTCATAAAGGTATCGAAATGCTTAACAGCATCTGCCTTTATTTCTTGGATCCCCTGTATTACATTCCCCTCATTTGTTTGAAGCTCGCAAATCCCATTTCTAACAGCTCTGACCTTCACTGCTCGATGGAAATCCTTGGTATTCTTGTCCCCTACATGTACCCAATGCAACTTCGCTTTTTGAGAGAGATATTTCTCCTCCAGAAAAACAAACTTTTCCCACCTATTATAAGTGTAACTCTCTTCCTCTTGTGCTTGCACCGAAGGGTTAGACAGAGTTTGTTCCTGTTTCTGACACAACAACTCATAATTGGACTTTACTCTCTTCGATAGAATCCCAAGAAATCTGCTGAACTACTGGTTTCAGGTTCTTTAGTTTTTTTTTTTAAATTCGATACAGGGCTGATGTGGAGTGGAACAGAGGCGATGTACCTCCCCAATAGTCTGTCAGAGCTGCTTGAAATTCTGGCAGCTTTGCAATCACATTTGAGAATTTAAATGGCCGTTCAGTCTTGTTGGTCTCCCCATCCAGATAAAACCTACATCTCAGGTGATCAGAGCAGTCCCCTGATTCAAAGACACAATAAGATCGGCTATTTCCAATGATCCAGTGATCATTAATCAAGATCCTGTCCAGATTCTTTCAAACAAGACCCTCATTTTGTTTATTACCCTATGTAAACAATGGACCGTGTATCCCATATCGCTCAAGTCTCCATCACAAACTATGTTTGAAATCCCACATTCCATTCGTCGAAACAACTCGCAAATCCTGACAATAGTGCTCAGACGTAGAGAGAATCTTGTTGAAATCTCCCATAATCAGCCAACACATATTTGACGATATATTGGAGATATAAAGTGGCTCCCGAAGATCATCCCATAGCTCCTTTCTATCTTCAGCAAAATTAGACCCATACAAAAAACTGCACAGAAACTCCTCCTATTGACTTTGCATCTTAACTGAGACATTAATCAATTGACTACTCTTAAAAACATGGGTCATACGAACCGACTCCCTCCAAATGACCCAAATTCTTACAAAACTGTGATGATCGTAATTACTCAAAACTGACCAACTCGGAAAAACTTCTGTGACTATATCATTCGCTTTATATATCCTCCTTTACTCTTGTTTCTATCAAACCTCCAAACTGAAAATCTTGCTCCCTACACTACCTCTTCACAACACATTGTTTTTTCTTTTTATTAACCCTCTGATATTCCAAAAGAATCCAGACATTAATGATTTGATTTTTTCTTGGGCTTCTTTCTGTTCTTCTTACCCGAGTTCTTTGGAGAAACCGAGTTCAAAGCTGTTGTGCCATACCTATGTGCTGATTTTGATTCCCGAGGGAGAGGAACACGACTACCATTCGTCGATCTGTTCACCTTACCCACTTCTTTCGCAGCCAACTCCTTCTCAGATTCTGATGCAGATTTTACCTCCTCTACATTTTCCTCTTCCATTTCCACTTCGAAGTCTGCATCCGATCCTAAGAGGGAAACATATCGCGAAGCTGAAACTATATCCTCCTCCTCAACTAACTTAGTTGAGCTTCGCCTTGATACAGGTGACTTGGCAGCTTGCCAATTCTCTGCAGAGCAAGGTTTTAAACTTTTTCTTGAAAGAGCTGTAGAATCTGCATCAGCTTCAACCGTTTCAACTATCTGTTCGCCACTTTATTCCTTTAGAGAGGCTCGAGATTTGCTCCCTACAGGTGTTTCTTCCAACTCCACAGTTTTTTTCGCTCCCCTTCTCACCTTTTTCATTGCGTTTCGCACTCTGCTTTACTAGTGAACCAGAACCATTCTGATCCCCTGTATCAGTATCCTTCACTGCTTTTTACCCTTTGCTGACACCCAAGCCACTCACCTTTGAAGGAGAATTTCGCTGCAGAATAACTTTATCCCCTTGCTGTGCTTTGCAGTCCACGATAGCATGACCCCACTTAACACATGAAACACACCAAGGTGAAAGCCACTGGAACTCATAGTGAACCACTGTATCAGCAGCAGTCTTTGATTTAAAACTGAAACTCTCCGGTAACTTTTGACTCAAGTTAACCTCCACAAAAGCTTATGCCTCCTAAAAATTCTTTGCCCACAATGTAGCAGGATGAAATTTTTTTGGTTCTCCCAGAGGACTAGCAAGAAAACTGATTCCCTTCCACGAGAACATCGATCGAGGAAAATTCCTTAGTACGACTCACATGGGAAGCACTTGTATTTCCGGTTGAGATTCTTCCACAATCGGGCTCCATTTAGACACCATCATCGGTATGTTCTTAGTGCTCTCCATTCGTCTCCTTAATACCCTTGATCTGATCTAAGCATCAGGGATTTTTAACTTAATCGTGGTTTCATCGACGACAAAAACATCATATTTCTTAGACTTGACTCCCTAAGTCCAGATTTTATTCACTGTCATGTGAATATACCCCACATGAGGAGCTGCCGAAACAAACTTCCCCACAATACAATCCTCTCAAAGTGGAGGAGCTTTCTCAAACACCTCATCTTGCTATTGAATCGTATCGACACCATCCACTGCTTCTACCACAAACTCATACGTTTGCAGCTGATCCTTGTTTGCTACAACAGCCGACCAGGTTTTGCCTTGTGATGTGGACATCGGCCCAACCAACCCATCAAGCATCGCAGCACACATGTCGGAGGTCCAAGATGGGGCCATGACCCAGTCCAAGATTAAACAGATGAGAAACAGATATAAAAAGGCACTACGTGTCTTTATAAACTCATTGGACCCGGATGATAACACCATGTTTTTGATTTCGTTCATCATGTCTGAGTAGTTTTATTGTTGGGATTAAGGGATTTTCGATGGGTATTTATATGTTCGGTGAGGATTCCATGAGCTTTTGAGCCGAATCTTAGAACTTTTTCTTCTGAATTCGTTTTTACTGTATGAGAGTAGCGTCATGAACTACAATCTGATCCAGATGCTTGGTGACACGAAAGTGTTCATCCGGTGTAAGATCTAGTTTAGGAGAGCAAAACAAACATACGAGTGGAAACCTACCTATGGGCGATTTGTGAATGCTGACGAGTCTTAAACATAATGCACCTCTTCTTTTCCAGGGCCAGAGTGGAAACCTACTGGTCAGGGTTGAGAAAGATAGTTGTCTATGATCACGACAATAGTGTATTCATACGTCCGTGACTCCAGTTCGAAAAGTTTAAGCTAAGATCTTATCAATTTTACTCTCTAGCAATGTTTTGAATCGTTCATACCCCTGAGAAAACTTCCCTGAACCCCAGCGCCTCTTTTCTTATAGATTTACACGGATTTTCATTCAAGCTTTAGTCTAGTTTATTTAGTCTTTCAATCGATTTTTACTTAGCAATTAGGTTTAGCCGTTTTTCTCGTTTTTACCCGTTTTCGTTAAGTTTAGTTATTAGGTCATTTTAATTCCCGTATTTTCTCTTTAGGATTTGTTTTTACATTATAAACACACCACCAAAACCCTCACAAAACTCGCCTGGTTCTAGACTTCCTTACTTTATATTTCTTTCAAAGGCTTTTGCAGGAAAGATCCTCCTTCCCTATGGATTCGATCCCTAAGTACTAGAATCGATCAGCTGTGCACTTGCGGCTATTGATTTCATTTAGGGTAAAACTTGACACCCTCAACACCACACCGACATCAAGTTTTTGGCGTCATTGCCGGGGAAGGCACACGTTTTCTTTTCTGCAAAACCCTAAGAAAGGTTAGTAAATCAACTCTAGAACCCTTTTTTCTGCAGATTTCCTTTTTTTCGGTTCTTTTTGTTTCAGGTTATGAAGCAATGAACCATATGAAACGAAATTACTACTATGAGGGAGGTTTTTACAACACTCCTCAAGCCACTCGACGCCGAGAAGCACAATACATTCGTGATCTCTCCTCAATGGATCAGAATTCAATTCCGAACCACCACACAAGAGGACTTCGCAGCCACAACAAATCAATTCGCGAAGGTTTAGAGGAACAAGGATTCTACTGGGACCATGACCCTTATTCAACTTACAATGCCCACAGAGATATCCATGATCCTCTCTTTGATGAAGATATGTCGTCTGTCTCCCAAACCGAGATTGATGATATGCTTCAGGAGCTCAATGAATCTATGGATGACGGGTATTGGGTATCTTGTGAAGTAGATGGAAAATCCTCCATCAAGTTCGTTATAAAGAGGCCATCAAATGAAATTCCTTTGGATCATCACGTCATGGAAGCCAGTCATCAAGAAAAAGGAGAACCTATTTCTATCCCTAGTGACGATCTCGTCTCTACCGATTCATTCAAGTGTTTTGGAGACGACAAAAAAGATCATAAGTCCCTTCCTCTTGATGAACCAAAGCCTTTTTCTCCTTCAGCTCCTCACCACCTTGACTGTAAGACAGACCACGTGGAAGATGAGACATTAATGGTGACATCAAAACCACCATTGGAGGCGCTTTCTAAGACGAAGGATTCCGAGAAGTTTGATGCCTCATTCTCAATCAAGGAAGTGAAATTTCGTGATTCTCTTTGTGATACTGGACCTGCTGTGAATCTCATACCAAAGGCCATTGCAGAGAATATAGGTATTTCGATTTTTCATCCCTCTAAGATTTATATTCACTATGGAGATTTTTCTGGTGCAGCTCTACTTGGTTCCAAACCAGAATTTCCTTTTCAAGGGAAAGGTTGTCTTGTTTCTACTGGTTCCCATGCTATGGAGATGAGAAACAATGCAACAAAACCCTTGATACTTGGTACTTCGTTCCTAGCATCTGTTGGAACACTCATCAGGGTTTATCATGTCTGAGTAGTTTTATTGTTGGGATTAAGGGATTTTCGATGGGTATTTATATGTTCGGTGAGGATTCCATGAGCTTTTGAGCCGAATCTTAGAACTTTTTCTTCTGAATTCGTTTTTACTGTATGAGAGTAGCGTCATGAACTACAATCTGATCCAGATGCTTGGTGACACGAAAGTGTTCATCCGGTGTCAGATCTAGTTTAGGAGAGCAAAACAAACATACGAGTGGAAACCTACCTATGGGCGATTTGTGAATGCTGACGAGTCTTAAACATAATGCACCTCTTCTTTTCCAGGGCCAGAGTGGAAACCTACTGGTCAGGGTTGAGAGAGATAGTTGTCTATGATCACGACAGTGGCGTATTCATACGTCCGTGACTCCAGTTCGAAAAGTTTAAGCTAAGATCTTATCAATTTTACTCTCTAGCAATGTTTTGAATCGTTCATACCCCTGAGAAAACTTCCCTGAACCCCAGCGCCTCTTTTCTTATAGATTTACACGAATTTTCATTCAAGCTTTAGTCTAGTTTATTTAGTCTTTCAATCGATTTTTACTTAGCAATTAGGTTTAGCCGTTTTTCTCGTTTTTACCCGTTTTCGTTAAGTTTAGTTATTAGGTAATTTTAATTCCCGTATTTTCTCTTTAGGATTTGTTTTTACATTATAAACACACCACCAAAACCCTCACAAAACTCGCCTGCTTCTAGACTTCCTTACTTTATATTTCTTTCGAAGACTTTTACAATCGATCAGCTGTGCACTAGCGGCTATTGATTTCATTTAGGGTAAAACTTGACACCCTCAACACCACACCGACATCACCGGACGACCCTTTGTTACCGGATCTACAAGTCATACACGGCCAAACCGGACCCGATAATGTGGCTCACGGATATGACCCACCAAACAACCAATTCTCACGAGCCAAAAATGACATCTCTAGACCAACTTTTGATTTTAAAGCTAACAGTCTGAGCAGAATTTCTTTTACAGGCTTAAAACTTGAAGAACTCGGCGATAGCCCGAAAATAGCCGATACGCGAGAACTTTAGTACACATTTTAAGACTAATGCACGTAGAAGTTTCACAGGCGAACACACAGATTTGGAGTTGCTTCACAACACACTAAGTGGACGCGATAACAAGCCAACCAGAGCCGAGCGCACAACCATCCAAGAAGCAAACATCTTAGAGCTCATGGGACATGAATATCAAGATTCTCCTGGACTAAAGACGTCTCAAGTGACTCAAGTCACCACAAGTCAAGACAAGACACATCAATGATCGCTGAGGCCGCACAAGATACCAAACGAGCCGTGTCAAGGTAAGTGTTTCAATTACTTTATTGTGCTTGCAGGTGGAACCAACTTCTCAAGCAACTAAGTGCCAGAGTGAAACGACTCAAGTCGTGTACTTTAAGTCTTTTATTTCAAACTTTCCATTTTTGTAATAAATGAAAGTATGAAACGATGAGCTTTGTTTCGTAGACTAGGTTTATTTTCTTTGAGTTTTGTTTACTTAGTCTTGTCGTTTTGAGTCAAGAGTCGAACGCTAGAAGGTTCAAGCTGACGAACCAATTTATAAGGTTCCTTTGCAGCATTGTAGTCCGCAGACTTTTTCTTTTATCAATAAAAGAACGAACTTTCTTCAAAGTTTACCCGAGAAGCGTCTTCTCTTGTCCTTGGTTTGTTTGTGCGATTCAAACAAGCTTGGATCCTTTACCGTATCAGAGACTCACCATCCCTCTGTATTGTGAACTCACGCCGCCATCACACCATTCTTAGATCCCACACGAGAGGGCGACCGCCTGCGTGTCAGATCACCCATCATTGATCATCTTTGAACCAAGGAGAGGGCGACCGCCTGCCTTACTTCCCATCAGTGCCTTCAGTGTGAGAGTTACCACTGGTTCTTACATCACCTTGCCTTCCCCTATTAGAGGGTTTTTGCCCTTCACTTCCCCCTCTAGTAACACCTCTGCCGTTTCCTGAGTCGTCAGAGAACCAGGCGGGTTTTGAGATCCGTCATGATTCTCCTCTATCCCCTCCAAACTCTCTTCCACCGCCTTGACTCTCTTGCCCATCGTCTTTACAGCTTCCTCCGACGGTGGAACCTCCTGTTCTGGCACCGCTGTGTCCAAGTTAATTGATTAAATTTTGATAACACTCGATTTTGACCACTTATCACCATTGATTTCAAATGCTTTTTCAAAGGATTTACTTAGTTTGAGGAACTTTTATTATGATTTCCATGTATTTGTAGTTTCAAGGCTTTTTTCAGGAAACTTAGGGAATATGATGGCAAAATGGAAGAAATCCACTTTTTCAGCTTAGAGTTAGACCGTCGGAAGTTTGGTAACAAATGGAGGCCTTCCCACCCTCTGATCCAGCTCAAATTTGGAGACAATCAAGAGGAGACAACCAACTTTCCATAACCATAAAGATCCAACGGTGAAATCAAAAGATACATGGAGAATAAGTTGACCCAGTTCACCAGTCCCGGAAGACTCTCACCCTCGGGAAACACATGTTTTACCTGCCTTGGAAGACTCTCACCCCCGGTGAACCTTAGGACAAGCCATAAGGCCCAACATCAAAGCCCACTTCACCATTTCTCTTCAGAGAAGCCCTAAATGAGACCTGGAAGACCTTATGACCTATAAATACATTGTTTAGCAGTCCTAAACGGGTGTGTGCTCCTGTAATTAGATGTTGAGGCTCCAAACTCTATTTTTCTAGGGTTAGGCGATGGAGATGGGGATTCTTCCCCAGATCCATTGTTCTTTCTCCTTTTTATCTTATTAACTTTTCTGTTTCATTCTTTTGCATTCATCTATGTCTTTTATCATTCATTGCATCATGTAGATTAGTCCCAGATATTCAAGTTGTTTGAAGATATCAACAAGCATATATATCGATTTGGATTTCTATTGTTCTAGACCATATTCTGGATCTCATCTCTTCTAAGTTGTTTATAAAGCATGAGAGTAGATTCATGACGTATTCTCTGAGCCTAGGATCGATCAGAGCCACGAGAGTGTTGTATCAGATTATCCGTACCTAGCTTCAGAAGAACATAGTCGCTATAGGAGTCGAAAGTTACCTATGTAGAAGATATGAGCAGACGAATTCAATGTCTAATGCATGATCTTAAGTTTAGCATTATAGCAAGAGTTAATTGCTAGATCTAACAGATTAGTTGATTAAGGTGACAAGAGTTGGTTAATCATACATATGTCTATTCTAGTTCCATGCAGATTTCCAGAAACAGATGAAGATAAATCGCCCGGAAGCTAATTGGAAATGCCATCATACATCGATTAGAGTAAACCAAGATAAGTCTAAATCGCCACCTATGAGTTTAAGAGTCTTTAGTTTGAGTCGATATGCTTTAGATGTTCTTTTAACAATTCATCCTTCATTTTATTTCTTGTGAATATTTGATTAGGTTTAGTTTAGGATCTTAACCAAAAACCCCAAAACTTTTATTGGGTTATGACTTTGCTTACTTTTCAGTTTGTTGTTTCTCGCAGATTAGACATCCTCCCTGTGGATCGACACCCTACGTTCTAAAACATACATCTGTGCACTTGCAGACACTAGGATTTTATAAATTTAAAACTTTTGGAGGACCAACAGGCTTGTTAAAAAACAACCCTAGGCCCGCAAGCCCATCAAGTTTTTGGCGCCGTTGCCGGGGAGGATTTTAGTCTCTGGAGGTCTAAACCTGGAGGTTGAAGCCGCAGAAGACTATATATATGTCGAGTTTCTGCCAAATCAACATAGGAAGTAAACTAAATTCATAAAAACCCTAACTTTTTCTTTTTCTGCTTATTCTTTCTTTTGTTTGTCCTAGTTTCAGAAACCTTTGAAGCAAGGATCATCCAAAAATAAACCCTAATCCCGAGCGAAGGTCATGCGACCTGTGAAGCTCCCTGCGCATGTGAATCACCCTCCAGGCGTGATTTTGATCATCATCTTCGGAACCCTTATCCGAACCACCACCATGGAGACTCGCGACCTCCACACCATCAAGATTAGCCCTATTCGCCTCACCTAGTGAATCGTCGACCATCTCATTCACTTCCTCATCAGATTCTGCACCCAAACTATGAGAACAATCGACTTAACATCCTGATTAATCGATTGGAAACCAAGCGGAATCAGTTTCTTGCCTCCTAAGCCCTCATCGATGCTGCCCTGCTGACGAGGATAGATGACATGACTATCGCCTTAACAAAAGCTTTGATGACCTCTCTGAGCATGTGAAGACACTGGAGGATCAGAGAACCAAAGCTAATGACGTGTTGGATTAGAGAATAGAGTCTGTCAGGGAAGAACAAGACAAAAAAACGAGTTCAACATTCGGCAAAATGAAAGGGAGCTGCAAACCCTAACCTTCAAGATCGATGACTTGGATAAGGAGCTGAATGAGAATGAAAGCCAGACCTACGACTACACATTGAAGCTGTGGCAAGGCGTAGCAAAGGTTGAAAACAAGACAGAAGAGCTTGATTCTACTTTAGACAAAGTTGTCTATGCTTTGGATGACGTAGAAGAGAAAGTTGAAAAACTTTCTAAAGATCATAAGGAGTATGTGATAACACCGTATTTTGACAACTTTTATGGATCGTTTTGAAATAATTTTTCAATTTTTTTTATTGCTTTCAAGTACTTTTATTACGTTTTTTTAGTATTTGTAGTTCCAAGACTCTTTTCAGGAAACTCAGGGAAAAGCTTAACAAAATGGATAGAAGACCAGATTTTCAGCTCAGAGTCAAACTGTCAGAAGTTCACCCCCGATTGAAGGCCTTCTCACTGTCCGATCCAGCTCAAATTTGGAGATCTCAAAGATGGAAGTATCAGCTTTCCAGCACACTTTACAGCTTGGCAATCCAACGGTTCAATCAAAAGATACACGAATAGCAAGATGTCCCGTAAACCAGCCGGCAAGCATTTCCACTCGCGGCCAACAGGCCATTCCCCGCGGTCACAACCATCCCGACTGTGACCAGCCATCCATTCCCCGCGGTCACGCACATCCCGACTGCGGCCAGCTAACTCCGAGTTTGGAGGCCCATTTCTGAAGCCCATATCATTTTCTCAGCCTCAATTCCGGAAACCATAGACACCAGAGAGTATTGGAGACTATAAATACATATCATTTAGGTCGTTTCTAAGAAGAGAGGAAGAGAGACGAAATACTTTAAAGAAATTTTACTTTAAGCTTTGTTTTTAGGTTTTAGGGAGAGAGAGATCTATCTCTTGAACCTTTGTTCTTTCTTTTTCAATTTCGGTTTCTGTTCTACTTTTTAATACTATAAGAAGAGGAAATAGAGCTGGAAGATCCAAAAATCAGTTTAGATGGCAAAGGAGAGGATGAAACAGCTGAACCATCGCGGAGTCTCTCTCCCGCGGTCGCGACTCCCGCGATCGCGGCCAACCACCCCCCAGCCGCGGTCGTGAACCTCATACCCGCGCCAAACCTCTCTCCACCCACGGTCGTGCATCCTCCACCCGCGGAAAATAGTCGGTCAGATTCGTTTCAGCCCTTTTCTTTCTTACAGGTCAATGTTCATTTGGTGCACCTGCTGGGACGGTCAAGACTCCTTTCTTGAGCAAACGGTGTACGCCATCAGCTCCAAAACATCTCAAGAAGAAGATGAGGTACTTCCCTGCATCATAGTCTTAGCATATGAAGATGAATATGAAGGGCAATATCTCGAGGACGAAGACTATCGTCTGTTCATAGAAGGAGGCAATCCAGAAAAATTGGTGGAATTAAGCGCACCAATCTCCAGGAAAAGACTCGTTGAATTCAACAAGTTTGTGAAGTCAATCCCTCTTTATACAGGTTTCGATGATATATGGCATCTTGGTTGTTTGCAAGTTTTCTTTAGGTACAGCAAGGAGACAAAAGAAGATATCCGAACTTACTTTAGGAGAGCCAGGTGCCTGACCTTTCCAAGGACATCACCTGATGCTGCAATTTATTCAATTCACCTTCAAAGATCTGAAGACTGCAACTACTACACTAACAAAATCAGCATAGAAAAGCTTGACGAATTCAATGATGTAGTTCAAAATTTACCTGAAGGAATCACCTTTGCCAGAGCTTGCAAGGACTTCATGATAGGCCACTACTTCTGTGAGAGCAAGAAATCAATCCCTGAAAATGAAGACTTGTTCAATCATGCTAGAAGAGGTAAACCTGTTCGAACACTTCACAAAATCGAAGGTGCAGGTCAGTTTCTCATCTCTTGTCTTATTAGAGGAGAAATATTTAAAAACGTACTTTGTGATACTGGAGCTTGTCTTAACATGATGTCCAAGGCAATTGCTTTGAGACTTGGTATTAAACACCTGTGCAGGACTAGAGAAAAGTTTAGTCTAGCTGATGATTCCAATGCAACACCTCAAAGAATAGCTCATGACATTCCTTTGAGAATAGGAGATTGCATCGTGCATGTCGACTTCTACATTGTCGAAACAAGAGACGCAACACATCCAGTGATTCTCGGATGGTCTTTTCTAGCAACTTCCGGAGCTATAATGGACTGGCCAAACCGGAGGATTTCGTTTGCTAATATCAACAAAGATGTCTTCACAGAAGCTGTCCCATACAACAGCAAAGCAGGAAAACGTTCTGCAACAGAATAGTTTGAAGAAGAACTTTGGAGTGATGAAGAACCTGCTAGGCAAAGCAAAAAGATGTCAAAAAAGACTTGTCTCAGGACAAGATACTATGAAATACAGAAGTTGATTTTTAGTCTTGGTCTACCTTCTGCGATGATAGATGTATGTGTTGACAACTGTATGATTTTTTGGAAAGATGATAGTCAGCTGGAGGAATGTCGATTTTTCCAAAAACCAAGATACAGGCCGCAAACTGGTGGGCGTAAAAGGATACCGTACCAACGTATGTGGTATCTCCCTATAACTGATAGGTTAAAACGGCTTTATCAATCTGAAAGGACAGCTGCATCAATGAGATGGCATGCGGAATATATTCTCGCCGATCAGACGTCTTAGTGGAAAACTAAAAGAAGTTTGGTGGATGAATGAAAAAGATTATCGCAGTGCACATACGTATATCCTCTTAAATTGTGAAGAGTTGTCATCGTATGAAAGGTACTTTTTAATTAATAATATATTTATATATATATATATATATAGTCAGTATTAATAAACTATTTGTTGTTTTCTCAGCAAATTCGTTGATGAGGTTAAAGAATGCATATCTGGGGTTTCTGAAACTGAAATCAATGATCGTAAAGATCAACACTTTGCCCAGTGGTTAAAAGGACAAGTACGTATAACATTTTAATTAAAAGACTACTTTGATATATATCCAAATCAAGAAATTAAAGCAATTTTTTTCCTTATTATAGGTGGACTCGAATGATCCTGATGAATTTCCAACATGGTTCTATGAGTTACTACTAGGTCCGATGGCAAAACTAACTACAGCCTCCATGTATTTCACTCGGGGCTATGTTTTTCACACATACCGTCATGGTGCAAAGCGGGCGACAACTAACTATGGAGTTTGTGTGAGGGGTGAAATAGATTTTTATGGAGTTCTACAAGAAATAATTGAAGTAGAGTATCCTGGATTGTTAAGGCTGAAAACTGTTCTCTTCAAATGTGATTGGTTTGATCCAACTGTTGGAAGAGGGGTACGTCTAAACAAGTTTGGAGTTGTTGACGTGAACAAATCACGACGGTACAACAGGTTTGAGCCATTTATATTAGCTTCTCAAGCAGAACAGGTAACGTTTCTGCCATACCCTCGACTTCGATCAACAGGAATCTCATGGTTTGATCCAACTGTTGGAAGAGGGGTACGTCTAAACAAGTTCAGAGTTGTTGACCTGAACAAATCACGACGGTACAACAGGTTTGAGCCATTTATATTAGCTTCTCAAGCAGAACAGGTAACGTTTCTGCCATACCCTCGAGTTCGATCAACAGGAATCTTAATAGACCCTCAGAACAGGCAAGTTGAAGATCTTCCCGATGATACAGAAGAAGAAGGTGATGATGAGTTTGCTGAAACCGATGATGACGATTTGGCAGAAGACGAAGTTGATGGTGACGAAGTAATAGAGGAAGATGAATCTGATTGAGTTTCATGCATTGTATTTAGTGAATGCTTGTTATTATGTAATTTGTAACTTTGATTGTTCAAATTTTTAAAATAGAAAAAAATTTGATTTTACGACTGTTTTACGACGATTTTGATATACCCTAAACCCTAAGTCTAGGTTTTAAGCCCTAAATGAATAGGTTTAAGCGTTACGATGTCTTTACGACGAGCAGTCGTTATAGCGTCGTAATACTGAAATCCAAGATTTTGAATCTTTTATATCTTATTGGTTGTATATTTCACAAATGTTTTTGATTGGTTATCTTATTTTATATGAAATGCTATCAATCTGATCAAAATCAAAAATTTGAAAAAAACATACATATTTACAAGTTCATGCATGTTTTCGTAAATGGTAAGTAAAAGGTTATATATTAGATTACGGAATTTCAATATTTACTATCTCATGTCATAAATCCATCATACATGCAAAGTTATAAACCTTTTGTTATATGTTAGGATACAATAACCTTTGCGTTGTTCTTTATGCAATAAGCCTTTTGAAAGATTTAGAGTTTGATAACTTTTTAAATAAACATCGTAAAACCGTCGTAATATAATCGTAACTTTACAACGGTTTTACGACTAAGTTTCTTAAAACCGTCGTAACGTTTGCACCCGGATAGGCTCCTGATCTGAGGTACGAGGTTATAAATGTTGTAACGTTACGACGGTTTAGGGTTTAGTCGTCGTACAACCGTTGTAACGGTCAAACGCTCCCATCATGACACGTGTCATGTCATGCAGTGGACCGACTGTTATACAACCAAATCGTCGTAAAATCGTCGTAACGTTACGACGATTTTACGACGATCACAAAATCTATATAAGAGACGCGAGTTTTCTCCCTTCGTCGCTCATTCCTCTCTTCCCCCTCTCTCTCTATAAATCTCTCTCTCTCTAGAAAACTAAACCTCTCCCTCTCTCCCTACTCTCCCAGCCAATTAATTGTAAGTATTTTTTTTAATTAATTTCATTACTGTTTTTTTTTAAATAATAGATAGGCCAGGAATTTAGATAGGTTTAGGTTCAGAATTTAGATAGGCCCAGAATTTTTAAATATATGATATAATTAGTAACAAATGTTATTTAATTTTTTAGATTACGTAGATATGGCTCATCGGGCTAAGAGGTTCCACTACCGACAGCTGGTAGATCCAGACGGTACGGCCCCGTCCACCTCAGCGACCGGGTCAGTCATCCTGGAGTCCTCGGGAACACAACGGATGGTTTCCCAACCGGTCGTTGTACCACAGCCGGCACCGCCTCCACCACCACCAGCCGAACCAGCGGCTGCCGCACCGGCCGAACCTGCAGTGCCGATACAGCCTGTACCGTATGCCCAGTTTACAGCACAAGATCTTCTACGCCAACCGGGTCGTGAGAGTATGAACAAACTCGATCCGGATCGAGCCCCGGGAACATTTTGGTACAAGTTTTTTTTCTGAAATATTTGTTAAATAATTAATATTTATAATAAATTGAAATTAATTTACTTTTTTTTGCATTTGACTAGGTTTACGACCGGCAATGCGGTCGGTCGTAACGTTGCGGACATCGTCAAGGGGTTTTTCGTATAACCCCATACCAGCTGGAAGAAGCTGGATCAGGCAACACTTGACACTTGGTTCAAGTGTTTAGCGGTAAGTACTTTACAATTTTGATTTATATTAATTATTATTTTTAATTTTTTACAATAATTACTAACTTTTTGTTTTTTTCCTAGCAAAACTGGCATTGGGAAACATCCGCACATGGACGTGTGGAGACGGCCTTCAAGGAGAAGGTCAAATTCTGCCTCAACAACACCGTTTCCGACTGGAAACGGAAGTGGGAGGTTGATGGCGACAAGGCCAAGCCGGCGCCTATGGCCGATACCGTCTGGCGGGGTCTGGTCCAGTACTGGTTGGATCCACACAACCAGACTAATGCCGCTAAGTGTTCCGGATCCAGGTAATTTAACTTAAATAATAATTACATTATGTGTTTTCCTTCTTATAATACATTCGAATGAATATATTTTTCAGGAACGCTACTGACGATGCGGGAAATCAGAAAGCGTCATGCACACTTCTGGCCAGATTCCTTTTGCCGGAAGACGACTTATGATGGTAATTTAATTTAATTTATTAATTTCTTGTTTTTAAATAATTAATTCTTATTTTCTTATCAATATTTTTATTTTTATTGTGTAGGTCGAAGAAAACGAGGGACAACTTCCTCCGATGACGAAGGTCTTCGCCAAGACCCATAAGAAGCGGAACGGCGAATTCACGGATCCTTGAGCGGAGGAGATCTACAACGCCGCCTGTGCGGCGATCGAGGAGCGGCAGACGCAACTCACTCAGCAGGCGCGTCCAACGTCTCCCGGAGGTAGCTCGGTCCAATCGACCCCGGCGATGACGGTGGCGGAGATGGACCAGATTTTTGAAGAGGTAAATTCTTTTAATAAATTTAATTAATGTAATTTTAACTTTAAATTAAATTTTTAACCATAATGTATTTCAATATTTTCAGGTTGCCCCTAAGAAAAAGGGGCGGGTATTAGTGATGGGATCCATTTGTGATACCCGGCAGCTACGGCGACTGGTCACGTCCGGGCCCCGGATCCGGTTATCCGCCAGAAGATCGATCAGATGCGGACCCACTACGAGACGAAGATCGACCAGCTGTACGGTCTCTTCAAGATCATGGGAGCCGACAACCCGGTGCTCATGGCGCAGTTGGACAGGCTGCGGGCTGATGGAGTTGTCGGATCGTCTCCCGAGTCATCTTCTAGGAGGCAACCACCGGTGCAGACGGATGAGGTGATGTTCCGATCTCTCGAGGTTGATCCTCCTAGAGGCGGAGATCAGGCGCCGGAAGCCTCTAACCGAAGATCCGGGGATCAAGCGGCGGAAACCTCAACCCGAAGACCCGGCAAAGAACATGTGGAAGATGATGGGGAGCACGCCGGTGACGGGATCGACCTTAGTTTAGATTTAGAGTTAGATCTTTAGGGTTTTTTTTGTAAGTACTAAAATTAATTTTAATTTAAAATTTAATTAAATTTTAAAAGTAAATTAATTCTTTTTTAATTTAAATTTTAAATTGTAAATTAATTTACCGCGGGAATACATAGGTGAGTTCTATTAGTAGATGCGTATGGTTAAGTTATCGCACCGCCGGACGAACCGAACGATGACCCAAATATGGGCTAGGCCGATCAGACGATAAGTCGCGGCTGAGGCGATAAGGATCCATCGAGCGCGCTTGACAATCAGCCCAAGTATGGGCTAGGCCGATTCGATTGTGAGTCTCGGCTGTAACTATAATAAGGGTCGCCGGCCATGGAATTGAGAGTGCGCCGGCGATGATGCGCGATAGGTTGAAATGGTTATTGATCAGTTCCAGTAGGCGAGGCGGACGAGAGGCTTGGGAGACGGAACAGATCTCGCCAAGACTCGGCCAGCCCAAGGCCAACCTATGAACCGGATTAGAAATAGTTGTCGTGGGTTAGAAATGGGGTCAGGAAACATAAGCATAAAACGCATACATGTACATGAATAATACTTAGCCAAAATAGCGTGTACTTATAATGTTGGTTAACAGGAAGCGATGATCGCGGAAAGGAAAAAGGATAGGCGCGCAGACCGTTTAGCCAAGGATGATGGGTGGTGTGATAGAACAGATAGTTAGGATCATGCAAACTTATAATAGCTTATATGCAGACTCTTAAGTTGTATTGAATCCTTTATTATATCAATAAAATATCTGTTCTCTTACTTGTTTATTACATATCGACTCTAAGTTAGTGAATCTTAGAATACATACATTGAACATGGATTAAACAAAGGACTAGACCCTAAAATGGACTGATGGGGTCGGAGCCGTGTAGCGGTCCGACCGGGAACAACCTCCACGGGCTTAGAGTCCGGGATGGGGTGTTTCAAGTTGGTATCAGAGCATGCTTGCTCCTAGGACGATTTTGTTGGGTTTTGGGTACACCACTCATCGGCTAAAAGGGTCTCGCGCTAGGTTGTTGCTTAGGCTTGTCTAGGAATATTGGTAATAGTTCGGATGCACTAACTAAACAATTTCTGCAGATGGGTAAAAGAAACAAGACGGAGAAAAGTAGAAAGAATAAGGAGACGGTCAAACCATGTCAAGTCAATGCGGCGGATTCCGCTGCTCTCAACCCCACCGGACCTGACGCTGGGGAAAGAGAAAAGGGCAACGGGAATTCGGTCATGCATGGACAGACCAAAGTCGTGGATAATGGGAAAAGACCGATGGGCGACCAGGATGGTCGTGAGGCAATGAATCGTGAGGATTTTGCCGAGACATCGGATAAAGGTGCTGGTAATAAGGAAGGTGCGGCGGCTTGAACGGGAAACCAGACTGCAGTACCTATGCCTGCGGAGATGTGGCAAACACTCCAGACTATTATGGCGCAACTGACGGTCCTGAGTCAGGCTGCAGCACCAGCGGGAATCCTGTCTTATGTGCAATCCACAAGGATTCGCACGACCATTCCGATTGTAGAAGAGAAGGAAGGCATGGCTGCGGAGGTGGTGGAACTCGACTCATCACCGGCTAAGCCAACAAGGAAGGTGGACTATTTTGTCGTGTTGGATCACGTGGCCAGGCTTGGAACTAGGCAATTTTGGGGTAGTACTGACCCGATTGAGGCGGATGTATGGAGAAACCGCATAGTCCAAAATTTTTGATCTACAAGATGCCCGGAAGATTACAAGAAGGACATTGCGGTCCACTTCCTTGAAGGGATGCGCATAATTAGTGGGTATCCTTGGAAAAACGCTCGGGAGGTATTGACACTTTCGCCGAGTTTGAGGAGGAGTTCAACCAAAAGTACTTTTCCTCGGAAGCTTGGGATAGACTTGAACAACAATTCCTGGATTTAACACAAGGAAACCAGACTGTCCGGGAGTACGAGGTCGAATTTAACCGTCTCCGACGGTGTGTTGGAGGGGAATTGGTGAAGGAGGATACACAGATCCGACGATTCCTCCGCAGCTTAAGAGGAGACCTCCGAACCCATTGCTCCTCACGCACCTTCCGATCGGTTACGGAATTAGTGGAACGGGCTGCGGCTGTTGAGTCCAGTATTGAGGAAGAAAATAAGGAAAGAGTCACGACACGTCCCAACCTAGCGAGTAAGATCGTGGATAATAGGAAACGGAAATGGGATCAGGTCGGTGAAGGCGGACAAGCCTCGGCTAAACAAAGGAAATGTGCAACTAGCGGAAAGAAGCACGGCGGTACATGCTGGAAAATGGCTGGAGCATGTGCCAAGTGCGGAAGCAAGGACCACACAGTTCAAAACTGTCCGCGGATTGAGCAAAGGCAGCTCAGGGTTTAAAATGAGAAAAGATCCTGTTTCTATTGCGGAAAGGCCGGACATTTCAAGAAGGAATGTCCTAAGCTGCAAGATGAAATACAAATGGAACAAGAGGAAACCGTAGCGGGGACACACAGCAAGCTAAGAGGCAGGCTGTGGCACCCTGGGTGTACGAGTTGTCCAAGGGAATTGATGAGGCCGGAAGTTACAGTAAGATCACTGGTAAGTTTCCTAGCCTATTCAATAATTTAAATTTTAAGCCTGGCATTGCATCAGGGTAGAAAGGATAGGGAACTTAGCATTTAGGAAAAATGTGTTGGGACCCTAGAGATAGGCGGTGTGTCAACACACGTCTTTTTTGATACTGGAGCTACACATAGTTTTGTGAGCCCGGAAATGATAGGAAAAGGCAGGTTCTGTAGAGAACCTGGGAAAGACTATGGGATAGTCAATGCCGCAGGCGGTCAGGTCATGTTCTCGCAGGGAACAGTCCATGACATCTCGGTAATGATCGGGGGTGTGAACCTACCGGCGGATCTGGTCATAGTCCGACTCATGCATCACGAAGTGATATTGGGAATGGACTGGCTGGGAAAATATAAAGCAACGGTAGACTGTTACCGGGGACGGGTAAGGTTCGAGCGGGATGCGGGAAAGTTGGAGTTTCAAGGAATTCGACCAATTTCAGGGAGTTTAATTGTCTCAGCAATCCAAGCAGAAAGGATGCTAGAGAAGGGTTGTGAGGCTTACTTGGCCACAATCACCACGGCTGAAGTGGGCAAGGGTGCCGAGATCAAGGAAATTCCGATAGTCAATGAATTTGCAGATGTGTTCCAGGCCTTAACAGGTTTACCACCTGACCGGTCGGATCCATTTACGATACAACTTGAACCTAGAACGACCCCACTCTCAAAGGCGCCTTACTGGATGGCTCCGGCAGAAATGGCCGAGCTTAAGAAACAGTTGGAAGAGCTATTGGAAAAGGGATTTATCAGGCCAAATAGTTCACCATGGGGAGCGCCGGTTCTATTTGTTAAGGAGAAGGACGGAAGCTTTAGGCTGTGCATCGACTACCGAGGGCCTAACCGAGTAACTGTTAAGAACAAGTACCCATTACCTCGGATAGACGAGTTGCTGGACCAGTTAAAAGGGGCGACGGTGTTCTCAAAGGTGGATTTGGCTTCGGGATATCATCAGATTCCCATAGAGCCTTCGGATGTGCGCAAAACGGCTTTCCGGACAAGGTATGGCCACTTTGAATTTGTGGTTATGCCATTCGGATTAACCAACGCACCAGCAGCCTTCATGATGATGATGAACGGGATTTTTCTTGATTGTCTGGACGAGTTTTTTATCATTTTCATCGATGACATTCTCGTTTATTCAAAGGACCAGGAAACGCATCAAGGTCATTTGAGGGCGGTGTTGCAGCGACTAAGGGACCAAAAGCTATATGCAAAATTGAGCAAGTGTAGCTTTTGGCAGAGGAGTATTGGGTTCACAGGACATATTTTCTCGGACCAAGGTGTATCGGTGGATCCGGAGAAGATCAAAGCCATTGAATAATGGCCAAGACCCAAGAATGCCTCGGAAATAAGGAGTTTTCTCGGCTTGGCGGGATATAATAGGAAGTTTGTGAATGGATTCTCGAGTTTAGCCAAGTCATTGACGCGGCTGACCGGAAAGGATGTGAAATTCACGTGGACGGAGGAGTGTGAAAAGAGTTTTGCCAGGCTGAAGGAAAAATTAACAAGCGCACCAGTTCTAGCTTTACCGGAAACGGACGAGCCATATGTGGTGTACACGGATGCATCTATAAACGGGCTGGGATGTGTCCTTATGCAAAAAGGCAAGGTGATCGCCTATGCATCAAGGCAGTTACAAAAACACAAAGGAAATTATCCAACCCATGACTTGGAAATGGCGGCAGTAGTCTTTGCACTTAAGATATGGCGATTTTATCTCTATGGAGCTAAAGTGCAAATCTACACCGACCATAAGAGTCTGAAGTACATCTTCACGCAGCCTGAATTAAACCTAAGGCAAAGGCGGTGGATGGAGCTTGTGGCAAATTACGACTTGGATATAGCTTACCATCCTGGCAAAGCTAACTTCGTCGCGGATGCTCTGAGCAGAAAACGGTCTGAAGTGGCTGCGGGAAAAGAAGCGGAGGTGCTAGTAAACATGATTGGGACATTGCGCCTTAATGCATTCTCCACCGAACCGGAACCGTTGGACTTAGGGGCGGCAGATCAAGCAGACCTGCTTACCCGAATTCGGATTGCACAAAGAAAAGAGGAGATCTTGTGAAAGGCTGTACAGAATGGGAAGACGGAGTACCAAAACTCAAACAATGGCACGATTGTGGTTAACGGCCGGGTATGTGTTCCAGAGGTGAAAGAGTTAAAGGAAGAAATCCTTAGAGAAACGCATCAGCCTAAGTTCTCGATCTATCCCGGACTTAACAAGATGTACCAGGATCTGAAACGGTATTATCACTGGGTCGGGATGAAAAGGGACGTGGCTGAGTGGGTGGCAAGATATCCTACTTGTCAACTGGTAAAGGCGGAACATCAAGTCCCGAGTGGGTTGCTACAGAGTTTACCCATTCCGGAGTGGAAATGGGACCATGTAACGATGGATTTCTTGACTGGTTTTCCCCGAACAAGGACCGGTCGTGATGCGGTCTGGGTTGTGGTGGATCGATTAACTAAGTCTGCTCACTTTATCGCAATTAAGAAGACGGATGGTGTTGAACACATTGTGGGCAGGTATCTGGATGAAATAGTCCGTTTGCATGGTGTTCCGGCAAGCATAGTTTCAGATCGGGATTCTCGGTTCACGTCTTTCTTCTGGAGGGCTTTTCAAAAGGCCTTAGGGACAAGAGTGATCATGAGCACGGCTTACCATCCGCAGACAGACGGTCAGTCAGAACGGACTATACAAATCCTCGAAGACATGTTACGGGCTTGCGTTCTGGATTGGGGCGGTTCATGGGAGAAGTATTTACCCTTAGCCGAATTTGCTTACAACAACAGTTTCCAAGCCAGCATTGGGATGTCGCCGTATGAAGCCTTATATGGGCGGCCGTGCCGAACACCCGCTTTGTTGGACCCAAGTGGGAGAGCAGAGTGCAATTGGACCGGCTATTGTGGAGGAAACCACAGAAAGAATAAAGTTCCTAAAGATAAAAATGAAGAAAGCCCAAGACAGACAGAAAAGCTATGCGGACAAGCAACGGAAAGACCTTGAGTTCGCGGTGGGCGATCTGGTCTATCTTAAGATGATCACGTTCAAAGGAAGGGCTCGAACTTCCAAGAGGGGGAAGATTGATCTAAGGTACATAGGACCAATCCGGATTGTGGAAAGGGTTGGGGGCAGTCGCATAAAAGTTGGATTTACCACCGGCGATGGAAGCATTTCACAATGTTTTCCATGTATCCCAACTAGAGAAGTGCTTAACGGATCAAGATAAAGTCCTGACCGAGATTCCTTTGGACCTTAAAGGGAATCTGACCGTGGAAACAAGACCAGTTCGAATAATTGACAAGATGGAGAAAGCAACAAGGAAAAAGATGAATTCGATGGTCAAAGTCGATTGGGAAAGTAACGGAGTGGAAGAAGAAACTTGGGAAACAGAGTATCCGATGAAGGCTGATTATCCCGAGTGGTTCGAGGAATGGAACAATGTTCTACCCCATAGCCCGGATTCAAGGACGAATCCCTTTCAAGGGGGGGGGAGACTTGTAACGTCCCTGATCCGCAATAGGGTCGCCTAGACGGACCATGGCCGTGAAGCGTGAAACAATGGCCGAGAGTTTAAGGGAAAACATGAGCCATGGTCCAGAAGGAAGGGTTAAGTTTGTTAACGTGGGACTTAGTGATAACACCGTATTTTGACCACTTTTATGGATCGTTTTGAAATACTTTTTCTATGTTTTTAATTTCTTTCAAGTACTTTTATTACGTTTTTCTAGTATTTGTAGTTCCAAGACTCTTTTCAGGAAACTTAGGGAAAAGCTTAACAAAATGGATAGAAGACCAGATTTCAGCTCAGAGTCAAACCGTCAGAAGTTCACCCCCGATTGAAGGCCTTCTCACCGTCTGATCCAGCACAAATTTGGAGATCTTAAAGATGGAAGTATCAGCTTTCAAGCACACTTAACAGTTTGGCAATCCAACGGTTTAATCAAAAGATACACGAAGAGCAAGATGTCCCGTAAACCAGCCGGCAAGCGTCTCCACCCGCGGCCAACAGGCCATTCCCCGCGGTCACAAGCTCCCCGACCGCGGCCAGCCATCCATTCCCCGCGGTCATGCACTTCCCGACCGTGGCCAGCTAACTCCAAGTTTGAAGGCCCATTTCTGAAGCCCGTATCATTTTCCCAGCCTCAATTCCGGAACCCTAGACACCAGAGAGAATTGGAGACTATAAATACATATCATTTAGGTCGTTTTTAGAGAGAGAAGAAGAGAGACGAAATACTTGACATAAATTTTACTTTAAGCTTTGTTTTTAGGTTTTAGGGAGAGAGAGATCTATCTCTTGAACCCTTGTTCTTTCTTTTTCAATTTCGGTTTCTGTTTAACTTTTTAATACTATGTTTTTGATTTCGTTTATCATGTCTGAGTAGCTTTATTGTTGGGTCTAAGGGATTTTCGATGGGAATATATATGTTCGGTGAGGATTCCATTGGATATTGAGCCGAATCTTAGAACTTTTTCTTCTGAATTCGTTTTTACTGCATGAGAGTAGCGTCATGAACTACACTCTGATCCAGATGCTTGGTGACACGAAAGTGTTCATCCGGTGTCAGATCTAGTTTGGGAGAGCAAAACAAACATAGGAGTGGAAACCTACCTATGGGCGATTTGTGAATGCTGACGAGTCTTAAACATAATGCAGCTCTTCTTTTCCAGGGCCAGAGTGGAAACGTACTAGTCAGGGTTGAGAGAGATAGTTGTCTGTGATCACGACAGTGGCGTATTCATACGTCCGTGACTCCAGTTCGAAAAGTTTAAGCTAAGATCTTATCAAATTTACTCTATCAATATTTTGAATCTTTCATACCCCTTAGAAAACATCTCTGAACCCCATCGCTTTCTTCCTGATAGATTTACACCGATTTTCATTCAAGCTTTAGTCTAGTATCTTTACTCTTTCAATCGATTTTCATATAAGCAATTAGGTCTAGTCGTTTTCTCGTTTTTATCCGTTTTCGTTAAGTTTAGTTATTATGTCATTTTAATTCCCGTAGTTTCTCTTTAAGATTCGTTTTTACGTTTTAAACACACCACCAAAACCCTCACAAAACTCGCCTGGTTCTAAACTTCCTTACTTTATATTTCTTTCGGAGGCTTTTGCAGGAAAGATCCTCTTTCCCTGTGGATTCGATCCCTAAGTATTACAATCGATCAGCTGTGCACTTGCGGCTATTGATTTCATTTAGGGTAAAACTTGACACCCTCACACACGACACGCATCAAGTTTTTGGCGCCGTTGCCGGGGAAGGCCACGTTTTCTTTTCTGCAAAACCCTAAAAAAAGTTGGTAAATCGACTCTAGAACCCTTTTTCTGCATATTTCCATTTTTCGGCTATTTTGTTTCCATATCAGAAGATGTGGATCCTATAAATCGAAATCCCTACTATGAGGGAGGTTTTTACAACACTTCTCAAGCCACCAGACGCAGAGAGAAGCAATACCTACACGATCTCTACGAAGAAATTCGAACCGAAGACTACAGAACGTTCCAGAACGAGTCATACGTACCTCCAATGGCAAACCCTAGACATCCTGTTCGTCGTCTGCCTCACCAAGATGAAAACGTCCAGCTCAGTCACCGATTGAGTCGACTAGAAACGGTGGTCATGCACTTAATCGCCGCTCAAGCCACATCAAGAGCGGCCCTTCACGAGAAAATTAACAACATGTCAACTCACTTTAACAAAAAGCTTGAAGATCTTTTTGCTCAAGTTAAAACCATCGAGACTCAAGCAAACAAGGATGCTGAGACTATCAAGGAGAGGATAGAAGCAGTCGAAGGACGAGTTAGACTAAACGAAGTTTGCATTTGCAGAGCCAGTGGGAACATCCGCACCTTAGAGGTCAAGCTCGATGAAGCAGAAAAAACTATTAACGGCCATAACAACCAAACCTACTCTTACGTGGAAGAAATTTGGGATGGAGTACACAAGGTTCAAGACAAAGCCGAAGAAATCGACTCAACCGTGGAAAACGTAGTGTGTGCCCTAGATGAAGTTGAAGAGAAGGTCGAAAAGCTTATGAAAGGATGTGAAACGAACGGTTCGACGCTTCCCATCAAAGATCTTGACCTAAAAGAAGAGGAGACAGAGTTGGAAGACCCAAAATTCAGTTTAGATGGCAAAGGAGAAGATGAAACGGCTGAACCATCTCGGAGTCTCTCTCCCGTGGTCACGACTCACGCGACCACGGCCAACAACCCTCCAGCCGCGGTCGTGAGCCTCCTACCCGCGGCAAACCACTCTCCACCCGCGGTCGTGCAGCCTCCACCCGCGGCAAATAGTCGGTCAGATACGTTTCAGCCCTTTTCTATTCTTACAGGTCAATGTTCATTTGATACATCTGCTGGGACGGTCAAAACTCCTTTTCATGAGCAAACGGTGTACGCTATCAGCTCCAAAACATCTCAAGAAGAAAATGAGGTACTTCCCTGCAACATAGTTTTAGCATATGAGGATCAATATGAAGGGCAATACCTCGAAGATGAAGACTATCGTCTGTTCATAGAAGGAGGCAATCCAGACAAAATGGTGGAATTAGCAGCACCAATCTCCAGGGAAAGACTCATTGAATTCAACAAGTTTGTGAAATCGATCCCTCTTTATACAGGTTTCGATGATATATGCCATCTTGGTTGTTTGCAAGTTTTCTTTAGGTACATCAAGGAGACAAAGGAGGATATCCGAATCTATTTTGGGAGGGCCAGAGGCCTGACTTTTCACAGGACATCACCTGATGCTGCAATCTATTCAATCCACCTTCAAAGACCTGAAGACTGCAGCCACTACACCAATAAAATCAGCAAAGAAAAGCTCGACAAATTCAATGATGTAGTCCGAAATTTGCCTGGAGAAATCACCTTTGCCAGAGCTTGCAAGGACTTCATGATAGGCCATTACTTCTGTGAGAGCAAAGAATCAATCCCTGAGATAGAAGACCTGTTCAATCATGCCAGAAGAGGTAAACCTGTTCGAACACTTCACAAAATCGAAGGTGTAGGTCATTTTCTCATCTCTTGTTCTATTAAAGGAGAAATGCTTAAAAACGTGCTTTGTGATTCTGGAGCTTGTCTTAACATGATCTCCAAGGCAATTGATTTGAGACTTGGTATTAAACACCTGCGCAGGACTAGAGCAAGGATTAGTCTAGCTGATGATTCCAATGCAACGCCTCAAGGAATAGGTCATGAAATTCCTTTGAGAATAGGAGATTGCATCCTGCCTATTGACTTCTACAATGTCGAAACAAGAGACGCAACACATCCAGTGATTCTCGGATGGTCCTTTCTAGCAACTTCCGGAGCTATAATGGACTGGCCAAACCGGAGGATTTCGTTTGCTAATATCAACAAAGATGTCTTCACAGAAGCTGTCCCATACAACAGCAAAGCAGGAAAACGTTCTGCAACAGAAGAGTTTGAAGAAGAATTTGGAGTGACGAAGAACCTGCTAGGCAAAGCAAGGAGATGTCGAAAAAGACTTGTCTCAGGACAAGGTCTTCTTCATTGGACTAAGCCACGTGCAACACCAAAAGTCGAGCTAAACGACTTAAAACAGAAGCGCTTAATGGGAGGCAACCCATTTAGGTATTGTTTTCTTTAGGATTTTTCTTTCTTCTTCTTTTGATCTTTTTCTTTTTCTTAGTTTCAGGTGTTTCTTATAAAACAAAAAAGCAAGAAAAATCAAAAAACAGAAAAAACCAAAAAGAAGGATGGTCCCTGACTGCTCGGCCCAGCAGGAACCAAGGAGAAGCAGGAACGGGCCGCGATATAAGCCCCCGCGGTCGCAGATGTTCTGACCGCAGGAAACGCATGATCGATCGCGGCCGCGTCTTCCTGACCGCGGCCGAAAGCCACTTCACCGCAGTCGCGTGGCTCCTGACCGCGGCAAATGGTCGTTGACATGAAACCCGACCCCAAATCACCCACTTCACCTCATTCCACCTCAACAATCCCCATTCCACCTCATTCATCACTTCCCACCACCTTCATCATCACCTATCACCTTCCCAAACCTCTTCGAATGAATCCGGTCCATCACCACCAGCATCCTAGATCCAGGTAAGTTCTCTTCGGTCTTACCAATTCGATTATCTATGCATTTTTCTCATCCAATCTCGACTTGTTTCACACTGAGGACAGTGTGATTTTAGTCTGGGGGAGAATTTCATCCCTTTCTAACCACTTTTCTTTCATGAGTCTTGCATTATCTACACTTTTTGCATTTCCTTAAAGTTTTTCAAAACTGGTTTTCAAAAATAAATACGTTTTAAAGGGAATGGTGAACATAAATCAATGATAGTTGACTGTGTGCTTTTAGACTGTTCCTAGTGACATGCTCATTCATGATTTAGGACTAGACTAGGCGGTAGCTAAGCACATTTGAAACGAAGTACCCCAGAGGAATTTGAATGATTTCGATTTAGATGAAGGAATACACTAGCTCTGTTTTATTTGGACTTAATTTAGACTTAATTTTCTCATTGAAACATTAGACCAGGGAAACGAACGATACATTTAGGACTCCTTTATCCTTTTACCACTCTCTGTTGATCCTGAATGGCTAGTTCATTTTTAGCAAGTTCCCCACCTTAACCAATCCTCTTTCAAACCACATGCACTCTTGTTTTCTATTGTCTTATATGCAGATAAGTGCAAAAACGTTGGAGAAAAAGAGGAACGACGCCGTTTTCAGTCACCAAAGACAGAGACCTGCGATTTGCCGAAAAAGTTTCTAGAAGGATTCAACACAAGAGGAAGCTCAGTTTGCCTTAGAAAAGCTTCAAATTTTGGTACAATCTCATCCTCTAGTCTCTCTCTCTTTAAAAGGCATTTCCTTTTCAAAAAAAAAAAAATCCGAAAATAAGAAAAGAAAGGAAATAAAAGCCTTAGAGAGTCTAGAGAAGTCGAATTTCAAGTCCCAAAGCAACTGGAGTTCGATTTTATGGAGTTTTGGAGATCATTTTCTGATTCCCGGAAAGAATCTAAGTCTAGGGGAATATCTGTTTACAACAAAGGAGGAAGGATTATGCAACAACATTTGGCAAGAAGAAGTGACTGAAAATTGCGGTCCTCAATGGGTCCTTATCTCTCTTGCGGTTTTGCATATTATCTTGCATCCTTCAGATTCATCAGGTAACCCGAAACACTTTAACTCCACCACTTAAACAGCCCTTTAATGCCAAACGCCGTCTACCCTGGATGATGTCTTTAATGAGAACTCACTATTGAACTTAATGAATGTAGAGAGCTAGTTGACTAGAATCAAGATTTAGATTGTTTAAGTTTTGCATGATGGAAAAAGTTGACTAGTATCTCTTGTGTATTGGTGAGAATTTTCTAGACTAAGTTGTGGATTGATGCACGATCTTTGGTCCTAGTTTAGGAGTTCATGTCTCTGAGATTTTTGCATTTCCTATTTTTGTTTTCACTTAACCAGTTTAGGCTTTTGCTTTGTTTGAGGACAAACAAAGGTTTATGTATGGGGGAGTTGATAACACCGTATATTGACCACTTTTATGGATCGTTTTGAAATACTTTTTTGATGTTTTTAATTGCTTTCAAGTACTTTTATTACGTTTTTCTAGTATTTGTAGTTCCAAGACTCTTTTCAGGAAACTTAGGGAAAAGCTTAACAAAATGGATAGAACACCAGATTTCAGCTCAGAGTCAAACCGTCAGAAGTTCACCCCCGATTGAAGGCCTTCTCACCGTCTGATCCCGCACAAATTGGAGATCTTAAAGATGGAAGTATCAGCTTTCCAGCACACTTTACAGCTTGGCAATCCAACGGTTCAATAAAAAGATATGCGAAGAGCAAGATATCCCGTAAACCAGCCGACAAGCGTCTCCACCCGCGGCCAACAGGCCATTCCCCGTGGTCACAAGCTCCCCGACCGCGGCCAGCCATTCATTCCCCGCAGTCACGCACTTCCCGACCGCGGCCAGCTAACTCCGAGTTTGAAGGCTCATTTTTGAAGCCTGTATCATTTTCCCAGCCTTAATTCCGGAACCCTAGGCACCAGAGAGTATTGAAGACTATAAATACATATCATTTAGGTCGTTATTATAGAGAGAAGAAGAGAGACGAAGTACTTTACAGAAATTTTACTTTAAGCTTTGTTTTTAGGTTTTAGGGAGAGAGAGATCTATCTCTTGAACCCTTGTTCTTTCTTTTTCAATTTCGGTTTCTGTTCTACTTTTTAATACTATGTTTTTAATTTCGTTTATCATGTCTGAGTAGTTTTATTGTTGGGTCTAAGGGATTTTCGATGGGGAGATATATGTTCGGTGAGGATTCCATTGGCTATTGAGCCGAATCTTAAAACTTTTTCTTCTGAATTCGTTTTTACTGCATGAGAGTAGCGTCATGAACTACAATCTGATCCAGATGCTTGGTGACACGAAAGTGTTCATCCGGTGTCAGATCTAGTTTGGGAGAGCAAAACAAACATAGGAGTGGAAACCTACCTATGGGCGATTTTTGAATGCTGACGAGTCTTAAACATAATGCACCTCTTCTTTTCCAGGGCCATAGTGGAAACCTACTGGTCAGGGTTAAGAGAGATAGTTGTCTATGATCACGACAGTGCCGTATTCATACGTCCGTGACTCCAGTTAGAAAAGTTTAAGCTAAAATCTTATCAAATTTACTCTCTAGCAATGTTTTGAATCGTTCATACCACTAAGGAAACTTCCCTGAACCCCAACGCTTTTTTCCTTATAGATTTACACCGATTTTCATTCAAGCTTTAGTCTAGTATCTTTACTCTTTCAATCGATTTTCATATAAGCAATTAGGTCTAGTTGTTTTCTCGTTTTTACCCGTTTTCGTTAAGTTTAGTTATTAGGTCATTTTAATTCCCGTAGTTTCTATTTAAGATTCGTTTTTACGTGTTAAACACACCACCAAAACCCACACAAAACTCGCCTGGTTCTAGACTTACTTACTTTATATTTCTTTCGAAGGCTTATGCAGGAAAGATTCTCCTTCCCTGTGGATTCGATCCCTAAGTACTACAATCGATCAGCTGTGCACTTGCAGCTATTGATTTCATTTAGGGTAAAACTTGACACCCTCACACACGACACACATCACTTAGCCAGGAAAAAGAGAGAAAGCTGGCTCAGTAAGGAGGATTGAGCTAAAGACGAGTTGGAAGGGTGAGCTAAGCTAGGGAGAGAGAGATCTGTAACGTCCCTGATCCGCAATAAGGTCGCTGGGACGGACCATGGCCGTGAAGCGTGAAACAATGGCCGAGAGTTTAAGGGAAAACATGAGCCATGGTCCAGAAGGAAGGGTTAAGTTCGTTAACGTGGGACTTAGCGAGGAAAAAGAGAGAAAGCTGGCTCAGTAAGGAGGATTGAGCTAAAGACGAGTTGGAAGGGTGAGCTAAGCTAGCTGGATCAGCTGCCGAGAAGCTCAGCTCAGCTGGATTAAGAGTAAGACAGTTGGTTTAGCTGAGTGGCAATTGAACTAGCTGGACTGGGGTGGTTATGGGCGGTTATGGCTGAAGGGTTGCAAAGCCTATGCGCCCAATCAATGCACCTGTTCGGCCAATAACTCGCGCATGTTCGTCCAAAGCGGTTACCACAAGGGAAAGTCTATAAATAAACCCCTTGGGCCATATTTTCGGGCACGTACAGAAAAAGGGGAGAACCTCTGCCCAAATCATAAGAAAACCGAGAGAATAAAAGGAGAAATCGAGAGTCCGGCGGTAAGAGAACCGACCGGAGCGGCTGGTGCGGGTCACGGAAGAAAGAAGAAGGAAGGGAAACGCGGCAAGAGCAATCGACCGCGGGAATATATAGGTGCGTTATATTAGTAGATGTGAATGGTTAAGTTATCGCACTGCCGGACGAACCAAACGATCGACCCAAGTATGGGCTAGGCCGATCAGACAGTAAGTCGCGGCTGAGGCGATAAGGATCCACTGAGCGCGCTTGACGATCAGCCCAAGTATGGGCTAGGCCGATGCGATTGTGAGTCTCGGCTGGAACTATAATAAGGGTCGCCGGCCATGGAATTGAGAGTGGGCCGGCGATGATGCGCGATAGGTCGAAATGGTTATTGATCGGTTCCGGTAGGCGAGGCGGCCGAGAGGCTTGGGAGACGGAACAGATCTCGCCAAGACTCGGCCGGCCCAAGGCCAACCTATGAACCGGATTAGAAATAGTTGCCGTGGGTTAGAAATGGGGTCAGGAAACATAAGCATAAAACGCATACATGTGCATGAATAATACTTAGCAAAAATAGTGTGTACTTATAATGTTGGTTTACATGAAGCGATGATCGCGGAAAGGAAAAAGGATAGGCGCGCAAACCGTTTCGCCAAGGATGATGGGTGGTGTGATAGAACAGATAGTTAGGATCATGCGAACTTATAATAGCTTATATGCAGACTCTTAAGTTGTATTGAATCCTTTATTATATCAATAAAATATCTGTTCTCTTACTTGTTTATTACATATCGACACTAAGTTAGTGAATCTCAGAATACATACATTGAACACAGATTAAACAAAGGACTAGACCCTAAAATGGACTGATGGGGTCAGAGCCGTGTAGCGGTCCGACCAGGAACAATCTTCACGGGCTTAGAGTCTGCGATGGGGTGTTTCAAGTTGGTATCAGAGCATGCTTGCTCCTAGGACGATTTTGTTGGGTTTTGTGTACACCACTCATCGGCTAAAAGGGTCTCGCGCCAGGTTGTTGCTTAAGCTTGTCTAGGAATCTTGGTAATAGTAAGGATGCACTAACTAAACGATTTCTGGAGATGGGTAAAAGTAAAAAGAATAAGGAGACAGCGGAACCAAGTCAAGTTAATGCGGCGGATCCGCTGCTCTCAACCCCACCGGACCTGAGCCTGCGTGAAGCTTGAGATCTGGTTTCTGAGCTTAGCCGTGCGTGATGTGGAAAAGAACTTTGATAAGAACGCCAGTTTACACTGCTCCCAGGTTTGTATAGAACCCCTCGGGAGGTTCTTTTCCCACTGGTGAGCTTTATCACCGAGGCTGAATGGGAACAAGCGTAGCTTGAAGCTATCTTCCGAGACACCATTGATCTTAGTTAGGTCGCAAACCCGATCAAACTGATCTAGATGCTCAAGAGGGTCTTCTCCGGCTAGACCGTGGAACTTTGAGTTCTGCACCATATTGAGCAGGGAAGCTTTAACCTCAAAGTTGTTGTTTTGAACCGGTGGAGCTTGAATCCCAGCTCGGTATTGGTGCGCATTAGCTCGGTCGTTCTCTCTAACAAAGACCGGAGGAGGTTGTCTCTGAGCTTGTGGCGGTGGCGGATGAACATGGTGGGCTTGTTGCTCGTTCCTATTAGCCTGTTGTTGGTTTTGCTGAGCAAGCCTCTCGTTTCTTTGAGCCTGTTGTTGGTTAACATAGGCTTGTTGTTCATTCCTGCCCGCCTGCGCCTGATTAGCATGAGCCTGGTGTTCGGCTTCTTGAGCCTGTTGCTCGATCCTTTGCTGTTCTGCCATTCCAGGTCGTTCAAAATGCCGTTCCCTCTCGCGAGCTCGCCTCTCAATCCGGTTGATGTTGTCGTCGTACGGTAAAGGCGGTTCGGTGCTCCGAGACCTGGTTTTCATGCACCTGAAAGCAACACAAGAACTTGCAAAGAAGTTAGTAAAACAAAGAAAGTTAAAATCTTGAGCTCAAGAACAAACAAAAGACTAATGCTCCGACAAGTTGGCAACGGCGCCAATTGATAGATAGGACTTTTTAGGTCTCAGGGCTATCAATCCCCTTGTCAAAGTAGTACTAAGAGGTGTCAATCCAGACTTGTCAACGAGACACTAGTCTATGTTGTTTGTTTATTTAAGTCAAGATAAAAAGGGTGAAGGTTTTACTAAGCTGAATAACAACGATTAAGTATGTAAGTAAAGTAAATGATGAGAATCAAACAAAGCAAAGATGTAAATGATAACTAAGCGATTCAGATGATGATAATATGTAATAAAGCAAGAGACTTTAGACGAGATACTTGACTCAGGTGCTTCCAAGTTCAACTAGTGGGTTAATGAATCAAAACATCAAGCGGTTTCATTTAACTTTGAACTCAAGGCATGTTAATCTTCTCATGAAAGTATTAAGCATCTAAATTGATCCTCCTTCATACCAAAAATGTCTTTGAGAAGCATCGAATCAATCAGCAATAAGAATCAGTTCAAAAATGCCATTTAAGAGAACAAACTATCACTCTCGCGATGAAAGACTCTTAAACCCATAACCGAGTGGTTCAGACATTTCTACAAACACTTTTGATGCGAGATATGTCTCAGATCTGAACCTCAAGTGACGTGCTTGGATCCAGCCTAAAGATCTCGTCGGTTAAAGAATGAAACATGCAAGACTAGACACCTAAACCCACTAATCTACCTTGAAAGCACCCTAATCTACTCGTCTAAAGCCGCTTAAACGACTACTCACTAATCATAACGAGCTCACTAAGTCTTTTGCAAGACGTGTAGTTGGTCATGATGAGGAGTTTAATGTTAGATGATCAAAGAAATAAAGAAGGAACAAGATTTCTCATGCAAAAGCGAGATATCGGATTAGAATGATCAAGTTTCACCAAAGAGGCAAGTTCTTAAAGCTAAAAACAGATAAGAGATAAGATGATTAGGTTTTTAGTCTCAAAATGTATATATAGCAAAGGTAAAGTGTCGCGGGTCAGCCCGGAACAAACCGGGTACTGAACCGCGTTCTTGGGTTGATGGGTGAGTGCCACGGTGTGTCGGAGAGTGAAGCCGAGGTCTTCATGTCGAGGAGTGCACGTGAGTCCAGATCCAAATGAAGATCTCGTGAAGAACACGTCAAGAACATGCATGAACCCTAGTCTTCGATCCATCTTCACGTGTGTGTTCTTGGGCAGCTTTGTTCTTGATTCTGGGTTCGTGACAATGGACCTCGGCATGAAATGCCGAGGCGCTTGGTAGTCGAGGGGTTTGAGCGAACAGGGGCCGGCATGCACGCCGAGGTCATTGCGCCGAGGTGCACGTTCAACACTTAGTCGTTTCCAGCTTCATTTCTTACGTGTGCATGCCTTGATTCCAACGTGCCGAGGCGTCAGCACGAGGCCTAGTTCAGAATACTCCCAAAATATGAGCCTTGACTTGGCCGATGTCGAGGTAACAATGCCGAGCCCTGAGAAAACACTTAGCGCGTATCGCAACATATTTGGGTTCGTATCGATCATGTCACCTTCCGGAAACAGTAACTTTCAACCCACGACTCCAAATGCTCTGAGACCAGTTCCATAGTCAAGATGACTCAATAAGCTCGAACTTTGGTGAAGAAACCGTCGGAGCTTGGGAAGCGGAGGGTTTCCTGGATTTCACATCTTTGAACCGCATTGGAATCACCAGAAAATAAGCTTTTTAGACCGATGTGAACTCCGGAGACTTTATCTCTCAAACCACTGCTCCGAATTGAGCGATCCCAACTGTTCTGAAAAGGTCTTTCACAGATCTCAAACTTTGATGAAGACCGGGCAAGCTGATTTGGTCCGGAAAGGCTCCGTCCGCCGTAGCCTTCGTACTCCGCCGTTCGGTTCTCGGGTGCGCGTAATGTTGGTGCATCTTCCGGAGGCTGTATCTTTCTCCCCATTGGTCCGAATTGGATGATTCCAACTGTTCTGGGATCTTTGCCTGATTATCTCCGACTTTGCTGAAGACCCCGCCAACTGGTTCGGACCGGAAGGTTCCCCGGATTGCTGATCTTTGAAACGCGCGGACAAGGACAAATTTTGGTCGAGAAAAGCTTCCCGCGGTAAGGAAAATGGCCGAGGGCTGTGTACCGCGGTAAGCTTTTTGGTCGTAAAAATTCCTTCGCCTCGGCCAAAAACTCAACCCATGCTATTTGCACCCGATCTTCGACCCAAGCTGACTTTGGTCGATCGGTAAGGAATTTGGCCGGTGCTGAGCGATCGGTAAGGATTTTAGCCGAGGTTTCCGTCCGTCCGGTACGCGATTTGGCCGAGAAATTTCTCCAAGCGGTTTTCACCATTTTTGACCCTTTTCTTCACCGTTTTCTCCTCTGCTCCTCTTCTTAAGCTCCAAACGACTCCCAAGGCACCTGATAAAGACTTCAAAACATGCAAAACTCTTTGGGACCTAATGCAAGCCCTAAATCCTATTTTCATGCCTAAAGACACAATTTACATGGGAAAACACATGATGAGGACTCTAAAATGCTCTCTAAATGATGTAAAATATAGACATATCAACTCCCCCACACTTGTCCTTTGCTTGTCCTCAAGCGAAGAGAACAAATGAGAGAAAGAGGTTGTAATGCAGATGGAGCTCATATTTCCTTTTTAGAGAGAAGTGATCACAAAGAGAACTTGGATTCATGCTCAAATATGCAATGCAAAGCCATACTCAGATATTTTACAATTAAAGCACAGAATCTCCACAAGTCATTATCACATTCAACTCTTTCACATTCATTAAGCTCGTAACCGGTGAATCAAATGATGCAGTCTTGGCTAGGGTAAGGTCATGAGATAAAAATGATCTCATCAATATTCAAGCGGGTGTAATGCAACAATGGGATCACTCAATGGGATCACTCAATGAACGACCAAACTTTGGCAGAATGCTAAAGGTAAAAAGCAACCGATGCATACAAGGGCAAGACTCATCACACCCCACACTCCACTCAAAGCTTTTCTCACTTGCTCACCCTCTCAAGATCCTCACTTTCTCAATCGCTTTCTTTTTCACTAGGGGACTCACTTTTGTTTTGATTTTCAAGCCTTTGGTGTTTACTTATTCAAACAGCTCTTTTCTTTTACAGCGATTACCCTCTTTTCTTTTCTTTTTAGAACACTTGAGCCTTTTTGGCTTCTTTTCATTTCAGAGACTATACTTTTGTTTTTAGAACAACAGAGCTCTTCTTTATAAATTCAAGACTCGATTCTTTTTCTTTCATTCCCCTAGCTATTTCCACTCTCTTTTTCTCTCAGCTCACCTTTTTCCACTCACCAATAGATCTTTTCCCCCACACTTATTTCTTGCCAATACTCTCAGTTCCTTGATGTTGGAACGTAGCACTCAATGAGACATGCCCTTGTCGCTCTAAACCTAACACTTTCTGCTAAGTTCAGTCCAAGGTGGCCTTACAATTCACACACAAACATTGGCTCGAAAAGAAAGTTGGGTTCAAGGTGAGGGAACTGATCCATGATGCGGATTCAGCTACTTGAGCAAAGGAAAAGAGGGTGGTGAAAACAATGATTCTAGCTCAAGTATGTATATCGGTATCCACAAGCCAATTCAAGCAATGCATCAAAAGATATTTACAATTCAAGTTCAGGGTTATCACTTAACTAGAGTTGAGTGTAATTTAGACTTGCTTCACAGATTCAAATCGTTTCAAGCTTTACAAGCACAGAATGAGTTTCACAAGCATATTTAGTTCAAGTTCTCAAGTGATTTACTCTCTAGGAAAAAATCTATCATTGCTCCTTGCACTGATGCAGTCCTAAATGATGCAACTAGACTCGATCTTAGAATGCGAGATGCAACTAGAATGTTAATGATGCGGTTTTACCATATGTACAAAGCTAAATGAGACTCAAGAATGCAAAAGTCAAATAAGAACAAAGAAAACAAGATCAGAAAACACAAAGCTCCTCCCCCACACTTGAATAACACAGTCCCGTGTGTTATAAAAGCGTGTGAGAGAAGTAAAAAGACAAACTAAGCGAATGCAGGATGATATACACAAGATGCATATGTACAAGAGTTTGAAGTCGATACCTTAGTCGGAGAGGTCTGATCCCAAGTAGTACGAGGGATTTGATGTTGAGCAGGAAAGTGTGGACTGACGTGGTGGGCTGCTATCCGAGGGTTCAGGTAAGAATGCCAAGGCAGGGTCGATCCAATCCTCGTTGCCTGGTGGAAACTCCGGGTTCCTTGCGTTTGAGCTTTCCCCAACCTCCTCTTGTGTAATTGGTGCGGTTGAGGTCCCCGAGTTCTTGTCCGGAGAAGATGGCCGTGTGAGCTGCTTGACCTTCTTCTTCAGGTGCCTTACACAGTCCACCAAGGCATGAATGGTCTTGTCTTGCCACTTACACCACTTTTGGAGAGTGTTCACTCGCAAATACAGCTTCTTGGTGTGGTATTCAGGCTCACCCCACACGTATGGATCAAAATGATATCGGCCTGCTCCCATCCTTCTCTCAGCGTGCCGTTCTTCTTCATTCTCACCTCCGGCCGGGCCGTTCTCGTCCTGAGGCTTGTTAGGTATGGCTTTGGTGCACTTGCGCATTGGTGGGCCGAGAGATGGGTTGTACAACTGATCCTTGAGGACATAGAAGGAGACGTTACACTGCTTATCAAGCATGGTGAGGCCTCGGTTAGGCAGTAGAACTTGTGTACCGTCCTTGTGCATCAGCGTGAAGTTGTAAACCCATCTATCCCCTGACTTGCCTCCAAAGAAACCACTTTTACTTAGGTATTGCTCATTAATGAGACTCGGCCTCGATGGTGAATCAGGGAAGATGAACCCTTGAGCTCTCAAGATTTTAGTGACAATCCAACCGTTCTGAAGCCTCCTTGCTCCCTTCTTCTTTCGGTCACACCACACATTGTGTCTATAGGTGAGCATTTGGATCGCAAAGAACGCTCCTAAAGACGGTACATGCATTGGCCCTTGGAACTCCTTTTTGTTCTTCATTTGAGTGATGAGCGGTTTAAGTCCAAGTCCCAACAGTTCAAGCTCTGCCGTGTGAATCACACCAGGGTTGTATGTAGAGAAGAACGTAGAGGCCAGGACCCGGTTGGTGTATCTGATCGCAGGGTTCCTGATGCAGCTTGTCTTGCTCTTGCCTCCCAAGTAAGGCCCAAAAGATATCGTTTCCCACAACGCGGCCAACTCATCACGAGGGTACACAAACTTGTCAAGCGAGCTTCCATTCCTTTCAAATCCAAATATCTCATCAAGCTCCTTGAAACTGACCTTGTAGTGCACGCCTTCTATGTCAAACTCAATGTGTCCAAACCCTTTGCCATGTAGACGCTTGGGATCTCTCTTGGGGTAGATGACAACCTCCAAAGTGGCAAGAAACTGTTGTGTGATCCCCTCGTAAGCAACATCGCTCATCATGAAGAATTCGGCCAAGCCCATGTTTTGAAAGATGAGTGTAACATCATCGAGTATCTCAAGCTTCTTCAACAGCTCCATATCAGGGAACCGACCTTGAGCTACTCTTATAGAGTTAAAGTGGTCCAAGTACTCCTCAGTAGTCGGGAAATGTTCCTCCTCGGGCTCGGGCTTTGGTTCCTTCTTGGCTTTCTTGCCACAATCGGGTTCATGAGGGACTATGGCTCTCAGCTCGTCTCCATCGTTCTCAGTGGCTGCCTGCTCCCCATTCCGTTTTGGTTCAAGGGTTGGAACCAGAGTGAGCTCGGCGTTCCTTGCTCGCTTGGCGGCTGGCTCACCATCGGATCTCACGGAGGGTTTCTTGCTTGTTCCACCATTGCGTGCCACGGCCACGGCTTTCCCTTTTGTAATCCTCCTCTGGACCTCGTTTTTGTTCGTCTCATGAGTGGGAACAGCTCGGTCGCCGGTCATCTGCAAGGCAGATCCTCAAAGAGACCGTTAGAATCATGTACATCAACAAGCACATGTCTCTAAAGATAGCAAGAACAGAGCTTTTTCTCTAACAAGACCAGGGTTATAGCTTTTTCCAAACATCAAAGGAAGTAAGAACAAGCCAGAACAAGCAAAGAAAGACACGATATCTAAACAGTTCAGCTCAACATCTCAAAGCATCATTAAGACCGATTCCAAGCGCATTTTCTCAAGAATTTTAAAAACTCAAGAACAAGTGATTTTCAGAGCAAAGACCGGTTTTTCTTATGTTATCTATCTTGATGGAATTTTTAAAATTGTTCCCAAAGGCCGACATGTTCTAAAAGAATCGATTCAACATTTCACAAACAATAAAGCTCGCAAAGAATGAAGGAAAAAGATGAGTTCTTTAAGATGCAAATACCTTTGGGAATCCAAGATTCAAGCTTAGTGGAATGCTTATGAGAATCACAAGAAATGGATGAGAACTAGAACGCTTGGAATCACAAGAAATGGATGAGAAATAAGAGAGATGTGCTCGTGAAATGCAGAGAAAAGAGAGAAGAAGGCGAACTCTCGGTTTTGGCTCGGGATGGAGGCTGGTATGGGCGGTGTCGCGCTTTCCAGCTGGCGTTTGGACTGTAGTGGGACTGGTCCCCCCTTCTCCTCCAGCTGCGACCATTGACCCACGCCAAAACAGCTTTGACCAGTCGTTTAAATTCAAATTACCGCGCAAAGCTTCCAAATGGCGCGACTTGGGAATGACGTGAGCCGTACGGACTAGAGTGGTTTTTCTCGTGTTCTCTTGAGCGGCCTCGACTTGTTCTACCCCGAGGGCACTAAGCCGAGTGGGCTAAGCTCAAGTTAACAAGAATTTCCCCACGGCCTTCAAATCTTTTCCTTAGTCCGCGCAAACCTTCTTCTTTGACTCAAGTGTCCCAAGTGTTTATGTTTTTGATCATTCTTGAAACTGGGCACCTCGGTATGCTCCACCACGAGGGTATCATGCCGAGGTCACTTGTTTTTAACAAAGAAATACTTGGTGCAGGGGGTTTAAACGGTCCGGCCCTGGTGTAAACTGGTCGCGGTCTCGGATCGAGGTTTTAGACCGTTTTAAGTGAACTTTGCCCCTCGGTATAATTATACCGAGGTGTTTACGCCGTGGCCCTCCCCCACACTTAGTCATTTCACTATGACCCTTCTCGGACGCGGCTATGATGAAATCGAGTCGAGGAGTCTAGCCGAGGTTCTCAGGCTTTACTCGGTAAAGGTGACCGCGGTATGTATATACCAAGGGTCGATACCGAGGCTACGTACACTCTAGGACTTAATTCATCAGGCCGTGTCATTTTCGAGCTTTTTCTTATTCTCATCATCAAGATTCACCATCTAACTCCTGAAACACTTAACAAACCCTTCAAAAAGCTTCAAGTAAAAAGAAAAAGAAGATGAAAAGCGAAATATGTACAAGGATAAGCTTGGGGTGTCTCCCAAGAGCACTTTGTTTAATGTCACTAAGTTTGACTTTTCATACCTTTTCAGGCTAATTCTGGTTCAAGAAGAGGAACTGAGGTAGCTCCCTCTCTTGTTTCTGATGCCAGGTAGTGCTTTACCCTCTGACCGTTTACCACAAAGCCTTGTCCATCTTTTCCTTTTAGAACAACCGTTCCATTAAGGCCTTACTTCAAGAATTTCGAATGGACCGGACCATCTGGATCTCAACTTCCCAGGGAATAGCTTGAGTTTCGAGTTAAACAGCAGAACTTGGTCTCCTTCTTTGAACTCTCTCTTGTGTATCTTCTTGTCATGAAGCGCCTTGGTCCTTTCCTTGTAGATCTTAGAGCTCTCAAAAGCATCTAACCTGATTTCCTCAAGCTCATGAAGTTGTAAAACCCTCTTCTCTTGTGCAGTCTTGATGTCAAAGTTCAGAAGTTTCACTGCCCACAATGCTTTGTATTCCAACTCAACCGGTAGATGACAGCTTTTCCCATAGAGCAAGTTAAACGGTGAGGTTCCAATGGGGGTCTTGTACGCGGTTCTGTAAGCCCACAAAGCATCATCAAGTTTCTTGCTCCAATCCTTCCTAGATGAGCTCACGGTTCTTTCTAAAATAGCCTTTATCTGTCGGTTAGAGACCTCCACTTGACCACTAGTCTGCGGATGATAAGGTGTGGCCACCTTGTGCTTTACCCCATGCTTCCTTAAAAGACTCTCAAGAGTCTTATTGATAAAGTGGCTTCCCCCATCACTGATTACTACTCTTGGAACTCCAAACCGTGGGAAAATGATACTTTTGAAAAGCTTTACCACCACTTTTGAATCGTTGGTTGGGGATGCAACAGCCTCGACCCACTTACTCACATAGTCCACCGCGACAAGGATGTACTGATTTCCGTATGAACTCACAAAGGGACCCATGAAGTCAATGCCCCAACAGTCGAAGACCTCGACCTCAAAGATTGGGTTTTGGGGCATCTCATTCCTCTTGGATATGTTACCGTGCCTTTGACAAGCCTCGCATCTCGATACCATATCTTGAGCGTCCTTGAACATAGTCGGCCACCAGAAGCCGCTTTGCAAAACCTTGGCAACCGTCTTGAATGCACCTAAGTGACCACCGTACGCTGAACCGTGGCATTCTTGTAGCACCGGATGGATCTCTTCTTCGGCCAAGCATCGCCTATAGAGATGGTCCTTGTTAAGCACGTAAAGATACGGCTCATCCCAATGATATCTCATCACATCTCTAAAGAACTTTTTCCTCTGATAGGCATCAAGATCCGGTGGCTCTAAACCGCAAGACAGGTAGTTCACAAGATCCGCGCACCATGGGAGGCTTCTTTCCTTGATCGTGTTGGCCTCTTCCACCTCTAAGTAAGACCGTACCAGCATGAGATGTTCCTCAGGTAAGGTAAAGCTGCCCGGATCGGATAGCTTCCTTGGTATAGACCTCCTTTGTATTATGGCGCTGCATTCATGGCTCAGTATTACCATACCCTGGAGCTCCTTTGTCTTGTTGAGGATCGCATCTTTTAGAAACTTCCCAAGCTGTGGTATAGCTAAGAAAGCATCTATAATGGGTAAGGTGAGTTGCGTGTTCTCCAAGTGTTTCTCAAAGACCGCTTTGGCTTTGTCTAAGATTTTCTTTTTGAAACGCCCTGGGAACGGTATCTTGGGTTGGTAAGGTGGTGGTGGAACGTATGGCTTTTCAGGCTCAGTTGTCTTTTCCACCTCTTTTCCTTTGTCCTTGATCGGTTCTTTCTCAAAATCCGCTTCTTTACACGCATCACCTGAGGCTGCCTCCCCCTCTAACTGCTCATTGGCCTCAATGAGCTTAGTCGTAGGCTTCGGAGCTTGTAGTTCCTTGCCACTCCTCAATGTAATGGCGTTCACGTACTCCTTGGGATTGGGCTCCGGTTTACCTGGTAAAGCCGGGCCTCGGGATGATGTAGAGGCTTGATTCTGCTTAAGCTCTCTGATATCTTGCTGCATTGTCGCGTGCTGGCTCTCAACTCTCTGCTGACCCTGTAACAGTTGCTGTAATATCCCACAGACGTCGTTTCCCATCTGATTCTGACCCGTTCCCTGATGCTGTCGCTGATTACCCATCGGCTGCGGATTGAACCCTGGTGGAAACTTGTGATGTTGCGGTTGGCTGGTGAAGTTGTTACCCTGAGCCGCTTGATTCTGATGAGTGTAGCCGTGCTGTTGCCCACTGAACTGTTGTTTGGGCTGGAAGGTATTCTGAAAAGGAGCTTTTGGAGCATAGCTTTGTTGTTGTTGCTGAGCAGGGTACACTTGGTCTTGAGGGTTAGCTACATTCGGGTTTCTGTATGAGAGGTTTGGGTTACTGTTGTAGTTGTTAAACCGCTGATACCTCTGCTGATTCCCTATGTAGTTCAGCTCCTCTTGAGTTAGACCATCTTCATTAACATTGTCAAAACTTGGCCCTTGCTCATCAAACTCGCCTACAAAGTGTATTGGCTTTTGAGTCGCCATCAGAACCTTGTCAAGCTTGCTCTGAAGCTCTCTTATATCCTTTTTCATACGCTGTTCTTCATTGGAGCCCTCTGTACGGTTTACTCTATCAAAGTCTTCGCCATAAGTATCATTAGACATGGCTAGGTTTTCGACTAGTTCCATTGCCGCATTGATCTCCTTCCCAAGAAAATTTCCATTTGAAGCTGTATCGAGTTGGTTTCTGATCTTGGGGAGTGCACCTTGGTATAAAGTACTCAAGAGGGATGCCTCTGAGAAGCCGTGGTGGGGGCATTGGTTAGTGTAGCTTCTAAACCGTTCCCAAGCTTCGCTAAATCTCTCGTTGTTGTGCTGCGTGAAGCTTGAGATCTGGTTTCTGAGCTTAGCCGTGCGTGATGTGGAAAAGAACTTTGATAAGAACGCCAGTTTACACTGCTCCCAGGTTTGTATAGAACCCCTCGGGAGGTTCTTTTCCCACTGGTGAGCTTTACCACCGAGGCTGAATGGGAACAAGCGGATCTTAGTTAGGTCGCAAACCCGATCAAACTGATCTAGATGCTCAAGAGGGTCTTCTCCGGCTAGACCGTGGAACTTTGAGTTCTGCACCATATTGAGCAGGGAAGCTTTAACCTCAAAGTTGTTGTTTTGAACCGGTGGAGCTTGAATCCCAGCTCGGTATTGGTGCGCATTAGCTCGGTCGTTCTCTCTAACAAAGACCGGAGGAGGTTGTCTCTGAGCTTGTGGCGGTGGCGGATGAACATGGTGGGCTTGTTGCTCGTTCCTATTAGCCTGTTGTTGGTTTTGCTGAGCAAGCCTCTCGTTTCTTTGAGCCTGTTGTTGGTTAACATAGGCTTGTTGTTCATTCCTGCCCGCCTGCGCCTGATTAGCATGAGCCTGGTGTTCGGCTTCTTGAGCCTGTTGCTCGATCCTTTGCTGTTCTGCCATTCCAAGTCGTTCAAAATGCCGTTCCCTCTCGCGAGCTCGCCTCTCAATCCGGTTGATGTTGTCGTCGTACGGTAAAGGCGGTTCGGTGCTCCGAGACCTGGTTTTCATGCACCTGAAAGCAACACAAGAACTTGCAAAGAAGTTAGTAAAACAAAGAAAGTTAAAATCTTGAGCTCAAGAACAAACAAAAGACTAATGCTCCGACAAGTTGGCAACGGCGCCAATTGATAGATAGGACTTTTTAGGTCTCAGGGCTATCAATCCCCTTGTCAAAGTAGTACTAAGAGGTGTCAATCCAGACTTGTCAACGAGACACTAGTCTATGTTGTTTGTTTATTTAAGTCAAGATAAAAAGGGTGAAGGTTTTACTAAGCTGAATAACAACGATTAAGTATGTAAGTAAAGTAAATGATGAGAATCAAACAAAGCAAAGATGTAAATGATAACTAAGTGATTCAGATGATGATAATATGTAATAAAGCAAGAGACTTTAGACGAGATACTTGACTCGGGTGCTTCCAAGTTCAACTAGTGGGTTAATGAATCAAAACATCAAGCGGTTTCATTTAACTTTGAACTCAAGGCATGTTAATCTTCTCATGAAAGTATTAAGCATCTAAATTGATCCTCCTTCATACCAAAAATGTCTTTTGAGAAGCATCGAATCAATCAGCAATAAGAATCAGTTCAAAAATGTCATTTAAGAGAACAAACTATCACTCTCGCGATGAAAGACTCTTAAACCCATAACCGAGTGGTTCAGACATTTCTACAAACACTTTTGATGCGAGATATGTCTCAGATCTGAACCTCAAGTGATGTGCTTGGATCCAGCCTAGAGATCTCGTCGGTTAAAGAATGAAACATGCAAGACTAGACACCTAAACCCACTAATCTACCTTGAAAGCACCCTAATCTACTCGTCTAAAGCCGCTTAAACGACTACTCACTAATCATAACGAGCTCACTAAGTCCTTTGCAAGACGTGTAGCTGGTCATGATGAGGAGTTTAATGTTAGATGATCAAAGAAATAAAGAAGGAACAACATATTTGGGTTCGTATCGATCATGTCACCTTCCGGAAACAGTAACTTTCAACCCACGACTCCAAATGCTCTGAGACCAGTTCCATAGTCAAGATGACTCAATAAGCTCGAACTTTGGTGAAGAAACCGTCGGAGCTTGGGAAGCGGAGGGTTTCCTGGATTTCACATCTTTGAACCGCATTGGAATAACCAGAAAATAAGCTTTTTAGACCGATGTGAACTCCGGAGACTTTATCTCTCAAACCACTGCTCCGAATTGAGCGATCCCAACTGTTCTGAAAAGGTCTTTCACAGATCTCAAACTTTGATGAAGACCGGGCAAGCTGATTTGGTCCGGAAAGGCTCCGTCCGCCGTAGCCTTCGTACTCCGCCGTTCGGTTCTCGGGTGCGCGTAATGTTGGTGAATCTTCCGGAGGCTGTATCGTTCTCCCCATTGGTCCGAATTGGATGATTCCAACTGTTCTGGGATCTTTGCCTGATTATCTCCGACTTTGCTGAAGACCCCGCTAACTGGTTCGGACCGGAAGGTTCCCCGGATTGCTGATCTTTGAAACGCGCGGACAAGGACAAATTTTGGTCGAGAAAAGCTTCCCGCGGTAAGGAAAATGGCCGAGGGCTGTGTACCGCGGTAAGCTTTTTGGTCGTAAAAATTCCTTCGCCTCGGCCAAAAACTCAACCCATGGTATTTGCACACGATTTTCGACCCAAGCTGACTTTGGTCGATCGGTAAGGAATTTGGCCGGTGTTGAGCGATCGGTAAGGATTTTAGCCGAGGTTTCCGTCCGTCCGGTACGCGATTTGGCCGAGAAATTTCTCCAAGCGGTTTTCACCATTTTTGACCCTTTTCTTCACCGTTTTCTCCTCTGCTCCTCTTCTTAAGCTCCAAACGACTCCCAAGGCACCTGATAAAGACTTCAAAACATGCAAAACTCTTTGGGACCTAATGCAAGCCCTAAATCCTATTTTCATGCCTAAAGACACAATTTACATGGGAAAACACATGATGAGGACTCTAAAATGCTCTCTAAATGATGTAAAATATAGACATATCTGGGGGTACATGCTGGAAAATGGCTGGAGAATGTGCCAAGTGCGGAAGCAAGGACCACACGGTTCAAAGCTGTCTGCGGATTGAGCAAGGGCAGCTCAGGGTTAAAAATGAGGAAAGATCCTGTTTCTATTGCGGAAAGACCGGACATTTGAAGAAGGAATGTCCTAAGCTGCAAGGCTGAAATACGGATGGAACAAAGAGGAAACCGTAGCGGGACACACAGCAAGCTAAGAGACAGGCTGTGGCACCCCGGGTGTACGAGTTGTCTATCTCTCGAACCCTTGTTCTTTCTTTTCCAATTTCGGTTTCTGTTCTACTTTCTAATATTATGTTTTTTATTTCTTTTATCATGTCTGAGTAGTTTTACTGTTGGGTCTAAGGGATTTTTGATGGGGATATATGTGTTCGATGAGGATTCCATGAGCTATTGAGCCGAATTTTAGAACTTTTTCTTCTGAATTCGTTTTTAGTGCATGAGAGTAGCGTCATGAACTACAATCTGATCCAGATGCTTGATGACACGAAAGTGTTCATCCGGTGTCAGATCTAGTTCGGGAGAGTAAAACAAACATAGGAGTGGAAACCTACCTATGGGGGATTTGTGAATGCTGACGAGTCTTAAACATAATGCATCTTTTCTCTTCCAGGGCCAGAGTGGAAACCTACTGGTCAGGGTTGAGAGAGATAGTTGTCTATGATCATGACAGTGGAGTATTCATACGTCCGTGACTCCAGTTCGAAAAGTTTAAGCTAAGATCTTATCAAATTTACTCTCTAGCAATGTTTTGAATCGTTCATACCCTTGAGAAAACTTCCCTGAACCCCAGCGCCTCCTTTCTTATAGATTTACACCGATTTTCATTCATGCTTTAGTCTAGTATCTTTACTCTTTCAATCGATTTTCACTTAAGCAATTAGGTTTAGCCGTTTTTCTCGTTTTTAGTCGTTTTCGTTAAGTTTAGTTATTAGGTCAATTTAATTCCCGTATTTTCTCTTTAAGATTAGTTTTTACGTTTTAAACACACCACCAAAACCCTCACAAAAATCACCTGGTTCTAGATTTCCTTACTTTATATTTCTTTCGAAGGCTTTTGTAGGAAAGATTCTCCTTCCCTGTGGATTCGATCCCTAAGTACTACAATCGATCAGATGTGCACCTTCAGCTATTGATTTCATTAGGGTAAAACTTGACAACCCTCGGCACACACCACATCAGTATGATCTGAACTATGGAATCAATGATTTGGATACTCAAGACGTGTCTGACAACCACTGAAAGCAAAAGAACAACAATGGAGAGGAAGAGATTGAAGAAGCAGGCATGGAAAGCAAGAGGAAGCTGACCGCGGCTGCGAGTATTTCACCCGCGGCCAGAGCCACTTCCACCGCGGCTTCGAGCTCCTCACCCGCGGTGGAGCATGATTTCTCTGATTGGGAGAAATTTCAACCTCTTTTTCAAGCCTGTTCATCAGAAAACCGACCTCATGTGACAAGACCTAGGTTGTTTGATCAAGCTGTCTTCTCAATCACTGCACAAGCATCAAAGCAAAAGGAGGAATCCAACACTTATGCATCTTGCAACATGGTTTACACTTGTGACAATGAGCTTCAAGAGCAATTCTCAGAAGATGAATAGTATGGTTTTTTAGTTAAAGATCCAAACCCTGGGGACGATTCCTCTGATGACAACATAGAACCAATAACCAAGAGCATATCTAGAGAGAGACTAATCGAATTCAACCAGTTTGTGAAGTCCATTCTTCTCTACCATGGATTCGACGACGTCTAGAAGCAAGGGTGCCTTCAAGTTTTCTTCAGATACAGCAAGGAGACTAAGGAGAACATCTCTACATATTTCAGAAGAGCCAGGTATCTATCTTTTCCTTGATCATCACCTGATGCAGCTGTTTACAGAATCTATCTCAAAGATCTCCAAGAAGCCAGTGACTACACATACAAGATCAGCAAAGAAGCACTTGGAGTTCAATCAAGTAGTTCAGAGCCTGCCAGAAGGAATTTCGTTTGCCAAAGCATGTAGAGACCACATGATAGGCCACTTCTTTTGTGACAGCAAAGAATCAATCCAAGATATGAAAGACTTGTTCACACACGCCCAAGAAGGTAGGCCAGTTCGAACTCTGCACAAAGTTCAAGACAAAGGTCAATTTCTTATCTCTTGTGACATTAGAGGTGAAAGATTCCTCAATATTCTTTGTGATTCTGGAGCTTGCATTAACATGATGACCAAAGGAACTGCTTTGAGACTTGGCATTAAGCACATCTCAAGTACCAGGACAAAGATTAGCTTAGCAGATGATTCAAATGCAACACCAAGATGGATAGCCCGAGACATTCCTCTAAGGATTGGAGATTGCATTGCACCTGTCGATCTATACATAGTGAAGACCAAAGATGACTCTTATCCAGTTATTCTTGGATGGTCTTTCTTAGCAACTGCTGGAGCCATCATGGATTGGCCCAACAGGAGAGTTTCTTTTGCCAATATCGACAAAGACATCTTCTATGAAGCTACACCACTTAAGAGCAAAAGAGGAGAGCATAACGCCTAGTCATTTGAACCAGAAGAACTCTGGAGTGATGAAGAACCTGCAAGACAGAACAGGAAGATTTTGAAAAGGACTTGTCTTAGGACAAGATCCTATTTGAACTAAGTCTTTTTCTTTGCAAAGTCTAGCTAAGGACTATAAACCATAGCGCTTGATGGGAGGCAATCCATTTTAGGTACTTATTTGCTTTTGTTTAGCCTTCTTTTTTCTATTAAAAGTTTTGTTTCTCTTATTTTAGACAGGCCTTAGTATACCATATAAAAAAAAGAAAAAAAAAAAAACCAGCTGACCGCGGCCAAAGGAGGTTCAACGCACCAGCAAGCATTTTGCCGCGGCCACAAGGCCTTCAGCCGCGGCCAGCATGCGTCCTACCGCAGCCGGGATGTCTTGATCCACAGCCAGCACCATTCGGCCACTTCCACCACCACCTTGATCAAATCTGCTATTTTGGATCCCTAGCATCCAAGTTTGATCACGCATCACCACCACATCATCCACCTTCCACCATTCAACTTCACAATCAATCACCAACACCAGGTAAGGTTTTTTTTCCTTAATCTCTTTAAATTTTTCACATACTCTATTTCTCATCTTTGCCTGCTTTATTTCACATTGGGGATAGTGTGATTTAAGTCTGGGGGAGGATTTCATCCCTTTCAAACCACCTTTTCTTGCATGAGCCCTTGCATTCTGCATTTTCTTTAAAAATTTTCAATTTTTTCGGTTTTTCTTAAAAAATTTCAAAAGTCTTTTGAGTTTCAAAAAGTGTTTTCAAAGGTCAAATACATTTTGAGGGAATAATGACAAAATCGATAATGATAACCAGCCTGTTTGCTTCTACACCAATCACTCATAAAAGCTCTTTCAAGGTTTAGTACTAGACTAGGCGGTAGCTAGAGTACTTACACTACAAAATCTCACCAGAGGACTTCTATTCATGAAGATCTTTTCTGACAGGATATACTAGCTCGTTCTATTTTGACTTAATCTTGACATCTAATTTTCTCATCAATGGTTTTAAAAAGGCATCATGATATACATCTAGGACATCTTTACCTTATTGTTACCACTCTTTGTTGTCCTAGATGGCCAGTTCACCTTTAGTTGGTACCACACCCTTAACCTAAACCTTCATGTTCAAACCTCCTGCATTCTTTTAAGTCTAATTTGACAGATATGTGCAACAACGCCGGAGAAGGAGGAACAACATAGTTTTCAGTCACTCAAGAGAAAGACTGAAAGAGATCAGAAGGGAGTGTGCCAGAAATCTTATGATACCTCAGAAAAGCTTATTCTTAAAGGTAAATTTCGTGCTCCCTGATGTGGTGTGTGTTGTGGGTGTCAAGTTTTACCCTAATTGAAATCGATAGCCGCAAGTGCACAGCTGATCAATTGTAGAACTTAGGGATCGAATCCACAGGGAAGGAGGATCTTTTGCTGCAAAAAAAGCCTTTGAAAATAAGTTAAGTAAGGAAGTCTAGAACTAAAACGGTTTAATGGGGGTTTGGTAGTGTGTTTAAAATCTAAAAACGAAATATTAAAAGAGAATACGGAAATTAAATGGCGTAATAACTAAACTTAACGAAAATAACTAAAAATGATAAAAACGGATATTCTAATGCTTAAATGAAAATGAACTAAAAAGGAAAGACAATATTGAACTAAAGCTTAAAGAAAATCGCAGGAAATCAATGGAGAAAAAGGCGTTGGGCTTCAGGGAAGTTTTCTCAGGGGTACAAACGATTCAAAACATTGCTAGAGAGGAAATTTTGTATGATCTTAGCTTAAACTTTTCGAACTGGAGTCACGGACGTATGAATACGCCACTGTCGTGATCATAGGCAATTATCTCTCTCAACCCTGACCAGTAGGTTTCCACTCTGGCCCTGGAAGAGAAGAGATGCATTATGTTTAAGACTCGTCCTAATTCACAAATCGCCCATAGGTAGGTTTCCACTCCTATGTTTGTTTTGCTCTCCTAAACTAGATCTGACACCGGATGAACACTTTCGCGTCACCAAGCATCTGGATCAGATTGTAGTTCATGACGCTACCCTCATGCAGTAAAAACGAATTCAGAAGAAAAAGTTCTAAGATTCAGCTCAATAGCCAATGAAATCCTCACCGAACATATAAATCCCCATCGAAAATCCCTTAATCCCAACAATAAAACTACTCAAACATAATAAACAAAATCAAAGACATAATATTAAGAAGTAGAATAGAAACCGAAATTGAAAAAGAAAGAACAAGGGTTCAAGAGAACAAATCTCTCTCTCCCTCAAAGCTAAAGCAAAAACAATAAGAATATGAAGTAAATATTTTGGTGGTCTAAGGTTACACGATTTAGGGTTCCTAAGACATGTATTTATAGTGCTCAAGACCTCTTTGGACGTCACTTAGGGTTTCTCCAAATGTGGGCTTCAGAAATGGGCTTTTTGGGCTCGGAGGTTGAAGGCCGCGGTCGGGACAAGTGTGACCGCGGTGGATAAGTGGTTTGCCGTGGTCGGGATGCTCCTGACCGCGGGAAAATGCTTGTTGGCCGCGGGTGGAAGTGCTGGCCAGCTGGTTTACGGGACATCTTGCTCTTCGCGTATCTTTTGATTGAACCGTCGGATTGCCAAGCTGTAAAGTGCACTGGAAAGCTGATACTTCCATCTTTAAGGTCTCCAAATTTGAGCTGGATCAGACGGTGAGAAGGCCTTCAATCAGGGGTGAACTTCTGACGGTTTGACTCTGAGCTGAAATCTGGTTTTCTATCCATTTTGTTAAGCTTTTCCCTAAGTTACCTGAAAAGAGTCTTGAAACTACAAATACTAGTAAAACGTGATAAAAGTACTTAAAAGCAATTAAAACATAGAAAAAGTATTTCAAAACGATCCATAAAAGTGGTCAAAATACGGTGTTATCAACTCCCCCAACTTAAACCTTTGTTTGTCATCAAACAAAGCAAAAGCCTAAACTGGTTAAGTGAAAACAAAAATAGGGAATGCACAAATCTCATAGACATGAACTCCTAAACTAGGACCAAAGATAGTGCATCAATCCACAACTTAGTCTAGAAAATTCTCACTAATGCACAAGAGATACTAGTCCACTTTTTCCGTCATGCAAAACTTAAACAAATTAAATCTTGATTCCAGTCAACTAGCTCTCTATATTCATTAAGTTCAATAGTGAGTTCTCATTAAAGACATCATCCAGGGTAGACGGCGTTTGGCATTAAAGGGCTATTTAAGCGGTGGAGTTAAAGTGTTTCGGGTTACCTGAAGATCTGGAGGATGCAAGATAATATGCAAAACCGCAAGAGAGATAAGGACCTGTTGATGACCACAGTTTTCAATCACTTCTTCTTGCCAAATGTTGTTGCATAATCCTTCCTCCTTTGCTGTAAACAGTTGTTCCCCCAGACTTAGATTCTTTCCGGGAATCAGAAAACAATCTCCAAAACTCCATAAAATCAAACTCCAGTTGCCTTGGGACTTAAAATTCGACCTCTCTAGACTCTCTAAGGCTTTTATCTCCTTTCTTTTCTTATTTTCGGATTTTTTTTTTTTTTTGGAAAGGAAATGCCTTTTAAAGAGAGAGAGAGTAGAGGACGAGATTGTACCAAAATTTGAGATTTTTCTAAGGTAAACTGAGCTTCCTCTTGTGTTGAATCCTTCCAGGAACTTTTCCGGCAAATCGCAGGTCTCTGTCCTTGGTGACTGAAAACTGCGTCGTTCCTCTTTCTCTCCAACGTTTTTGCAGTTATCTGCATATAACACAATAGAAAACAAGAGTGCATGTGGTTTGAAAGAGGATTGGCTAAGGTGGGGAACTAGCTAAAGATGAACTAGCCATTCAGGATCAACAGAGAGTGGTGAAAGGATAAAGGAGTCCTGAATGTATGATTCGTTTCCCTGGTCTAATGCTTCAATGAGAAAATTAAGTCCAAATTAAGTCCAAATAAAACAGAGCTAGTGTATCCCTTCATCTAAATCGAAAGCATTCAAATTCCTCTGGGGTACTTCGTTTCAAATGCTCTTAGCTACCGCCTAGTCTAGTCCTAAATCATGAATGAGCATGTCACTAGGAACAGTCTAAAGCACACAGTCAACTATCATTGATTCATGTTCACCATTCCCTTTAAAACGTATTTTGTTTTGAAAACCGATTTTGAAAAACTTTAAGGAAAATGCAAAAAAAAATGTAGATAATGCAAGACTCATGAAAGAAAAGTGGTTAGAAAGGGATGATCCTCCCTCAGACTTAAATCACACTGTCCTCAGTGTGAAACAAGTCGAGATTGGATGAGAAAAATGCATAGATAATCGAATTGGTAAGGACAAAGAGAACTTACCTGGATCCGGGATGCTGGTGGAGATGAACCGGATTCATTCGAAGGGGTTTGGGAAGGTGATTAGGTGGTGATGAAGGTGGTGGAAGGTGATGAATGAGGTGGCGGGTGATTGGTGAGGTGGAATGGGATGAAAGGGGTGGTTTGGGTCGGGTTTGGATCTCAACGACCAAGTGCCGCGGTCAGGGGCTGCACGACCGCGGCAACCAAGTGCTTGGCCGCGGTCATATTCATGCGACCGCGGTCGATGATAGGTTTCCCGCGGTCAGAACGTCTGCGACCGCGGGGGCTTATATCGCGGCCTCTTCCTGCTTCTCCTTGGCTCCTGCTGGGCCGAGCAGTCAGGTACCATCCTTCTTTTTGGTTTTTTCTGGTTTTTTGATTTTTTTGGCTTTTTTGTTTTATAAGAAACACCTGAAACTAAGAAAAAGAAAAATATCAAAAGAAAAAGAAAGAAAAAATCCTAAAGAAAACAATACCTAAATGGGTTGCCTCCCATTAAGCGCTTTTGTTTTAAGTCGTTTAGCTCGACTTCTGGTGTTGGACGTGACTTATTCCAATGAAGAAGACCTTGTCCTGAGACAAGTCATTTTCGACATCTCCTTGCTTTGCTTAGCAGGTTCTTCGTCACTCCAAAGTTCTTCTTCAAACTCTTCAGTTGCAGAACGTTTTCCTGCTTTGCTGTTGTATGGGACAGCTTCTGTGAAGACATCTTTGTCGATATTAGCAAATGAAATCCTCCGGTTTGGCCAGTCCATTATAGCTCCGGAAGTTGCTAGAAAAGACCATCCCAGAATCACTGGATATGTTGCATCTCTCGTTTCGACAATGTAGAAGTCGACAGGCACTATGCAATCTCCTATTCTCAAAGGAATTTCATGAGCTATTCCTTGGGGTGTTGCATTGGAATCATCAGCTAGGCTAATCTTTGCTCTAGTCCTGCGCAGGTGTTTGATACCAAGTCTCAAAGCAATTGCCTTGGACATCATGTTAAGACAAGCTCCAGAATCACAAAGCACGTTTTTAAAAATTTCTCCTCTAATAGAACAAGAGATAAGAAACTGACCTGTAGTCTTGACATTATGGAGAATTCGAACTTGCCTTTCTCTGTAGGTGTTGGCTGGTGTCTCAAACGCAGAATAGGATTCACAAAAGAAGGCTGCAGCATCATATTCAATGATTGAATCAATGTACGACATCTTTATTTCGCTGCACGTCTGGTCCTCTTGGATTGAAGAGTCAGCTGAATCTTCAACACATTCCTTTGCCATCATACAAGGTAATGATTCATGCCGATCTGGTTCTTCAACTGAAACTTGGTTCTCTTCTTCCTGAGTTGCTTTTTTTGGTGCTGGGGGCTGAAGTTGGGACAGAAGGTGTATTATTTTCCTCTCAAAATCCGGAGGAACATCTGAACGACCAACTCCCGCGGTCAGAGGAGTCGCGACCGCGGGAAAAGTGCTCTTGGCCGCGGTCAGGACGCTTGGACCCGCGCCTCCGGATATGACTTGCTCAAAGTCTGTTTCTTCCTTCTTGTACTTGACACGACCTCCTCCTGCATCTTTATTAGGTAGACTAGCATCATATGAACTCATACCAGGGCGTTGATGTGCATCTTCATCAGGATTTTTTGGAGATTTCTTAGAAAATCTCTCAATTTGCTCAATGTTGGGCATCTGCTCCATTCTTGCATCAATCTCCCGTGCTTTGAGCTCGAGTTTGTTCAGCCTGTGCTTGATCTCTTGCAACTCTTCGTCTTTCTTCTCTCTATACCAGGAGGTGGACTCTCTGACTTCTTTAATCTCCTGTTTTGATTCAACAATATCACTTGAGTTTTGTATGATGTCATACCCTTGTCTTGTCTGCTCTGTTGCGACTTGGTGGATCATCCCAGCTAGTGTTTGTGAGTCCTTGTGGGTTTGCTCTTCCAAAACTCGAATATGGTTGGCCATATCAACGAATTTTCTGTTGAACTCTTCAGAGATTGAATCAATTTTCTTGAGCAGGGTGTTTTCGGTGAGAATCTGCTGATCAAGGAATTGGTTTATCATTCCTTCGAGGCGTCCCAAACGTCTGCTGATCCTCAAGTTGTCCTCTTGCTGACTAGGGTTCTGAAGTGGAGGATTATAGGCGTGTGGCTCGAAGTAGGTCAGAGGAGGGCCATAAGGATCTTCCCGGCGTCGAACAGTCTCTTTGCGCCGGTGGTAAGGGTGATTTGGCTGGCTGTATCGATCCATGTAGCTAAAATTTCGGACTTGGGGTTCTTCTCTGCGTCTTGTGGCTTGAGGAGTGTTATAGAAACCTTCCTCATAGTGTTTATTTCGATTTATAGGATCCATATCTTCTGAAATGGAAACAAAATAACCGAAAAATGGAAAGTTGCAGAAAAGGGGGTTCTAGAGTCGATTTACTAACCTTTCTCGGGGTTTTGCAGAAAAGAAAACGCGTGCCTTCCCCGGCAACGGCGCCAAAAACTTGACGTGGTGTGTGTTGTGGGTGTCAAGTTTTACCCTAATTGAAATCGATAGCCGCAAGTGCACAGCTGATCAATTGTAGTACTTAGGGATCGAATCCACAGGGAAGGAGGATCTTTTGCTGCAAAAAAGCCTTTGAAAATAAGTTAAGTAAGGAAGTCTAGAACTAAAACGGTTTAATGGGGGTTTGGTAGTGTGTTTAAAATCTAAAAACGAAATATTAAAAGAGAATACGGAAATTAAATGGCGTAATAACTAAACTTAACGAAAATAACTAAAAATGATAAAAACGGATATTCTAATGCTTAAATGAAAATGAACTAAAAAGGAAAGACAATATTGAACTAAAGCTTAAAGAAAATCGCAGGAAATCAATGGAGAAAAAGGCGTTGGGCTTCAGGGAAGTTTTCTCAGGGGTACAAACGATTCAAAACATTGCTAGAGAGGAAATTTTGTAAGATCTTAGCTTAAACTTTTCGAACTGGAGTCACGGACGTATGAATACGCCACTGTCGTGATCATAGGCAATTATCTCTCTCAACCCTGACCTGTAGGTTTCCACTCTGGCCCTGGAAGAGAAGAGATGCATTATGTTTAAGACTCGTCCTAATTCACAAATCGCCCATAGGTAGGTTTCCACTCCTATGTTTGTTTTGCTCTCCTAAACTAGATCTGACACCGGATGAACACTTTCGCGTCACCAAGCATCTGGATCAGATTGTAGTTCATGACGCTACCCTCATGCAGTAAAAACGAATTCAGAAGAAAAAGTTCTAAGATTCAGCTCAATAGCCAATGAAATCCTCACCGAACATATAAATCCCCATCGAAAATCCCTTAATCCCAACAATAAAACTACTCAAACATAATAAACAAAATCAAAGACATAATATTAAGAAGTAGAATAGAAACCGAAATTGAAAAAGAAAGAACAAGGGTTCAAGAGAACAAATCTCTCTCTCCCTCAAAGCTAAAGCAAAAACAATAAGAATATGAAGTAAATATTTCGGTGGTCTAAGGTTACACGATTTAGGGTTCCTAAGACATGTATTTATAGTGCTCAAGACCTCTCTGGACGTCACTTAGGGTTTCTCCAAATGTGGGCTTCAGAAATGGGCTTTTTGGGCTCGGAGGTTGAAGGCCGCGGTCGGGACAAGTGTGACCGCGGTGGATGAGTGGTTTGCCGCGGTCAGGATGCTCCTGACCGCGGGAAAATGCTTGTTGGCCGCGGGTGGAAGTGCTGGCCATCTGGTTTACGGGACATCTTGCTCTTCGCGTATCTTTTGATTGAACCGTTGGATTGCCAAGATGTAAAGTGCACTGGAAAGCTGATACTTCCATCTTTAAGGTCTCCAAATTTGAGCTGGATCAGACGGTGAGAAGGCCTTCAATCAGGGGTGAACTTCTGACGGTTTGACTCTGAGCTGAAATCTGGTTTTCTATCCATTTTGTTAAGCTTTTCCCTAAGTTACCTGAAAAGAGTCTTGAAACTACAAATACTAGAAAAACGTGATAAAAGTACTTAAAAGCAATTAAAAACATAGAAAAAGTATTTCAAAACGATCCATAAAAGTTGTCAAAATACGGTGTTATCACTCCCTAAGACTCCAAGTCAAAAGGCAGTTTCCCCTTTCGAAAAAAAAACAAAGAAAAAAGAGAAAAAGAAAGGAAGGAAATGAAACCAATAGCCTAAAGAGTCTTAGAAGCCGAAATCACTTGAGCCAAGGCAATGGGTATTCACCTAAGGAGTTATGGATTCACAACCTGAACAAAAATCTAATTTTGGGGGAATTATAAAGAGAACCTGAAGAAACGGAGATCAGAAATCTTGAAGCAAGGAGAATGTGACTGAAACTGTGGGGGCAATTACAGTTCCATCCTCTCTTGCTGTTTTGCATAATATCCTGTCTCTCCAGAAAAAGGTAACCCTAAACACCTCAAGCCTTACCATTAAAAAGCATTTTTGATACCTAACCTTGAATGCCTTGTTTAATATCCTTTTGATGAGAACCACTGAAACCTTAAATGAATGTTAAAATCTAGTTGACTGGAAGTTAGTTCTAAGTGTGTGGATTTTCGCATGACGGATTAACGGACTAGTTATGTTTGTATTTTGGTGAGAATTTTCTAGATTTGATCTGATTGATGCATTGTCAATAATTAAGGTCTAAAAGTATGGTTGCTGATATTTTTAAGTTTCCTCTCACTTTTGTTGAATGATATTTTTCCAGATTTGATCTTGTTTTGTTTGAGGACAAACAAAGTCTTAAGTCTGGGGGAGTTGATAACATCCGATTTTGACCACTTATATTATGATTTCCATGTATTTGTAGTTTCAACGCTCTTTTCAGGAAACTTAGGGAATATGGTGGCAAAATGGAAGAAATCCACGTTTTCAGCTCAGAGTTAGACCGTCGGAAGTTTGGTAATAAATGGACGCCTTCCTACTGTCTGATCCAGTTCAAATTTGGAGACAATCAAAAGGAGACAACCAGCTTTCCATAGCACTTTACATCACAAAGATCCAACGGTGCAATCAAAAGATACATGGAGAACAAGTTGACCTAGTTCACCAGTCTCAGAAGACTCTCACTCGTGGGAAACACATGTTTTACCTGTCCTGGAAGACTCTCACCCCCGGTGGACCTTAGGACGAGCCATAAGACCCAACATTAAAGCCCACTTCGCCATTTCTCTTCAGAGAAGCCCTAAATGAGACCTGGAAGACCTTATGACCTATAAATACATTGTTTAGCAGTCCTAAACGGGTGTATTCTCCTGTAATTAGATTTTGAGCCTCCAAACTCTGTTTTTCTAGGGTTGGGCGATGGAGATGGGGATTCTTCCCCAGATCCTTTGCTCTTTCTCCTTTTTATCTTATTAACTTTTCTGTTTCATTCTTTTTTGCATTCATCTATGTCTTTTATCATTCATTGCATCATGTAGATTAGTCCCAGATAGTCAAGTTGTTTGAAGATATCGACAAGCATATATATCGATTAGGATTTCTATTGTTCTAGACCATATTCTGGATCTCATCTCTTCTAAGTTGTTCATAAAGCATGAGAGTAGATTCATGACTTATTCTCTGAGCCTAGGATCGATCAGAGCCATGAGAGTGTTGTATCAGGTCATCCGTACCTAGCTTCAATAGAACATAGTCGTTATAGGAGTCGAAAGCTACCTATAGAGAAGATGTGAGCAGACGAATTCAATGTCTAATGCATGATCTTAAGTTTAGCATGAGAGCGAGAGTTAATTGCTAGATCTAAGAGATTAGTTGATTAAGGTGACGAAAGTTGGTTAATCATACATATGTCTATTTTAGTTCCATGCAGATTCCCAGAAACAGATGAAGATAAATCGCCAGGAAGCTAATTGGAAATGCCATCATACATTGATTAGAGTAAACCGGAGAAGTCTAAATCGCCACCTATGAGTTTAAGAGTGTTTAGTTTGAGTCGATATGCTTTAGATGTTCTTTTAACAATTCATCCTGCATTTTATTTCTTGTGAATATTAGATTAGGTTTAGTTTAGGATCTTAACCAAAAACCCTAAAACTTTTATTGGTTTATGACTTTTCTTACTTCCCAGTTTGTTGTTTCTCGCAGATTAGACATCCTCCCTGTGGATCGACACGCTAGGTCCTACAACGTACATCTGTGCACTTGCAGACACTAAAATTTTATAAATTTAAAACTTTTGGAGGACCAACGGACTTGTTAAAAACAACTCTAGGCCCGCAAGCCCATCAAATTTTCATCACTGTCCATTCTATATGTCACACTGAATATGTTTCAATATGCGTACGTTAATTATAATTCAACTAGAAATTAACCCACACAATGTGTTGGGTAATGTTTTTTAAATTTTTTAAAAATTTAATTTTAATTTTTTGGTTAAATTAAAATTGATGGTAAAAATCTTGTAACGAAAAATTAAATTAATAAAATTGGTGACTATTAGATAACAATACATATAGAAATATCATACAACCAATATTTACTTGTATATATATCCATCGAAAAGGAGTTTGAGTTAGTTTTGTTATTCAGTTTAATTATTAGTAGTTTTTAAATATGAAAGTGATATGATATTAATATATATATATTAATATATATATATATATATATATTATATACATACCAACATGGATTAGAATCTAAATATATATATATATATATATCCATAAAATAAAAAATTAATTGTGAATAGAAATCAAACTACCATTTTTAGTTAATGAATTCTATAATACGTATTAATAATGATTATATGTAGGATTGTTAAAGTGGACAAACCCATCTACTTTATCTATTTTGAAATTTACTAAAATATTTTTTCGACCAACCCGTAAAACTTTAAAATTGAATTGATTTTTGAAAATATACTAATTAATTATGAAAATAAAAATAGATTTTTTATATATATGGATTGACTATTCTTTAAAATAATAGAATATATTTTAATATTTTATTAAATAAAGAAACTAAATAAATTTTTGATTTATATCCATATATATTCAAAACAAATCTGTGAGCTATATATTTAACTATCTCTTACGGAGGATTATTTAATTGGGCTTTCTATATTTGTAAAGTTTATTTATGTCATATCTTATAAGTAAATGTTTATTTATGTAATATTTTATAAATAAATGTTTATTTATGTAAAATATTTTGTAATATCTTACAAATAAAGGTTCATTTATGTAAATATCTACTCAAATAATAATATAGAGATATAAAAAAAATTTACAATTGTCGTAACATGTCATTATCAGTTATTTTTCTCTAGTCCAGAGGTATTTATTAAAGTGTAATAGAACTGTCTCTAGAACGGTCTTATAAAAATAGACCTACATTTCATCGTTACGTTTTTTTGCTTTTTTTCCAAACACATTTCATCGTTATGTAAAATATATAGAATATATTTCAACGAGATATGCAATATAACGAAACTATAAAACATAATGTATTTAGGATATGTACCCTCTATATGAGTAGAAAATTCTGTACCTGACAAGCTTTTGAGCCAGGGGAGACGCAGGAGAAGACACCGCCGGAGACACCTTGAGAGACAGAGAGGACGGAAGATGTCTAAACTGAAAGACTTATTTTCTTATTTTGATTTTTTTGCATATTAAGTCCCATTCCTTCATGCATAGCATCTAAGCGCATAGAAAAACAAAAACAAAAATAAAAAAATTTGAAAATTTTTTGGTTGCATTCACATTTTAGGATTGAGTCTAGATTTCAATTCATATAGGTTTACATCATATGCATAGGGAGTAATGATAGATTTTTCCTTAAGAGAGCATCATTTTAAGAGTTTGATTCATTGCCCTAGTTATTAGTTTTTTGTGCATGCAAGAAAATGAAATGTGCAACATAGTTTAGATCTTAGTTGAAGCAAGTTTGAATTGAACTCAGCATTAGAAAAGTGGAACTTAAATCTGAATTGAAATTATCATGTGGTAAATTTTCGAACTTGTGGATAGCATATACATATTTGGGCTAAAACTCATTTTTACCACTCTCTTTCTTAGCTCAAATAGCTGATTCCCATCTTTGGAACAGTCCACACCCTAAACACAACCTTCTTTCAAGCCAAAACTGTTTGTGAGTGTTGAGAGGCCACCTTGGATCAAACTTAGCAGAAAGTGTTAGGTTTAGAGTGACAAGGGTGAGTTCTCCTGATATTTAGTTCCATCATCAAGGGAATAATAGATCATGGCAAGGGTTGAGTGTGGGGGGGATGGTTTGTTGGTGAGAGCATAAAGAAAGAATCCATTGGGAGTGAGCTGAAAGAGAAAGTGAAGAGAAAAGAGAGGAGTGAGAACTAGGGGATTGTGTAAAAAGTGAAGTGGCTGGTGTCTGGTTTTAAAAGAAGAGCTCTAAGTGTTTTAAAAAGAAAGAGAAGCCTCTAATTTTTGAGAAAAGAAGCCAAAATGGCTCAAGCATCAAAGTTTGATGAGAGAAGAGGCTAGTTAAAATGAGAAGTGAAAAGAGCTAATTGAAAAGAAAAGACACCATCAAATGTTTTGAGAGATCCCCTAGTGAGAAAAGTTGAGTGAGGTGAGAGAGAGAGGTTCATGAGGGTGGATTAAGTGTGAGAATTTAGGTTAGATGCATCTTAGGCATTGATAACCCCTGATTTTGACCATTTTTATTGATCACTTTCAATATGCAGCTGTTTTCACTCAGTTTTAAGATTTTTATAAGTGTTTACCATGTTTTGGAGTTTTAAAAAAAATTCAGGAAACTTGGATTTTTGGACTGCATTTTAGAGAAAAAGTACATTTTTGGATAAATTCAGGCCGTCAGAAGTTTGGTATAAAAGACTTTCTCACCGTCCGACCATCCCCAAATTCGGAGATATTATAAGACAACAGCGTTCCAACACACTTGGAATCAATTCAATCCAACAGTTAGATCTCCAGATATAATTCATTCACTAAAGGCCAATCAAGACAGTCGCGAAAGGGACAGGAGCTTTCACCTGCGGCAAGCCCCTCACTATAAGAAAACAGGCATTTTACATCGGAATATACCGAGATAATGGAGGTTTTGCATCGAATTAGCGACGACTTTCATTTCATCGTAAAATGAGTGTTGTAAAATACAAATCGTCGTAAAATCGACGTAAATATTCTAACGCGTCAAAATCGTCGTAAATTCGTCGGTATGAAATCGTTGTAAATTCGACCTCATACTTTACGACGAGGTTACGACGAATTACTTATCCACACTAATTCGTCGTAAAGTCGATGTAAACTTACATCGATTTTACAACGATTACACGACAAATTTGTTTCATCAAAATCAATTATTTTAATTTAGGATCGAAATAAAATCGTCGTAACATATTGACGCAAAATTGCCGTAAAAAACTTCGACGTTAATTCGTCGTAAGGTATCCGACGTAAAATCGACGTAACTTTATAACGCTTTTACATCGGAAATAAGAAAATAAATATTATTTGAAATTTGATATCTTATTAAATAATTAATATTAAATAAATCAAAATATAATAACTATTTAATTCGAAAATAATTATAATATTAAAATTCAAATTCAAATACAAAATGTTTTAAAAAAAATACAATCTATAAAGTAATATCAAAATCGTCGAGGTTGAGATCGATGTTCCGAGGAGGCTCCCCATCATGTCCGGTGGAAGCCGCTGTACCGTCGTTTCCCATCTGAACTACGGGAGCCAATGTTTGACCCTCTGTACCGGTCTGCGGACCAGACGACGTATCGGAAGAAGTCCCCCTAAGAGTCCTTGATCTGCGTTGCTTCTCCCGGAGTGTGACGGCCAACTGCGGAATGCTCGCCGCTATGACGTCGAAAAGGCCGTTCATCTCGTCGATCTCCTGCTTTAGGATGACCTGCTAATCCTGCAAGCTGGTGATTTCAGCATGGGCGACAGCTAACTCCTGCTGCAGGTGAGCCGGATTCTCGTATGCCCGGTTTCCTGGAAACGAGCCGACGGGACAGTCTCTAATAGAGCTCATCCTTAAGATGCGACCCTTCTTCCTCGGAGAAAACTACAAATAAAATTGAAAACATTAGATAAGTATTAACCTACAGATAAGTAGTACTTAAATTAAAAAGGAATGAATTCATACCTCTTCGAAGATCTTGTCTTTCTCGAGGACGGTCAAAGGTACTTGGATAGTACCGTCAGGTGTGACCTGAGTCTCCCTTTCGGCGATCCTCGCCATGGCGTCGTTGTAGATCTGCTCTGACCGAGCATCTACAAACGATCTGTTTTTCTTCCGGTGAGTGGCTTCGAAGACCTTCGTCATTGGAGGAAGTTCTCCTCCGTTCTCCTCCCCCTACGAAAACTAAATATAAAAATGTAATATTTAGATAATTATATAGACAATATCAAAGTAAATAACTAAAAATTACCATCATCAGATGTCTTCTCGCAAATGGTACTTGGTCAGAATTGTGCAGGGTCACTAACTTTCGACCGTCAGGGGCGACCATGTTTCGAACGGCCGAACACTTAGACGCGGTGTCCTGTGCATGTGGGTCGAGCTAGTACGCCTTCAATCCGTTCCAGTAATATGTTGCCATCGAACTCGGCTTCGCGTCGTCGCCGTCTACTTCGCACTTCCGCTTCCAGTCTGAAACGGTGTTGACGAGGCGCCTCATTGCCATCTTCCGGAACTCTGTCCGGACGTTATCGTTGATCGAGATGTCCCAGTTCCACTTTTGCTGCAAAAGAAGACAATATAGTTGTTAAAAAAAATTGGAAATAAATTTAAAATAAGTAGCTACTTAAAAATGTGAAAAATATATTTACAGCAAAGCATTTGTACGAGGTCTCGAACATGTCTGCAGAGACCTTACTCCAGTTGTAGTGAGGCTCGACGAAGTAGCTCTTGATTATGTCGGCAATGCTACGCCCGACACAATTGTCCAAACGGAACCTTTGGAAAAAAATGTGTTAGTATATAAATTAAACAAATTATTTATATGAAATATTTGAAAAAATAATTAAATGAATGAAATTATACTTACCAATAAGTGTTTGGCTCCGGTTTTCCCGGCACCAAACGTTGTAACTCCCCCGCTCTGGTTGGGCTAGTAGATCCTCTACTGTGTAGCGGGCATACATATGCGGACGAAGGGGTTCGGGGGCCGGCGGTGGAGGTGGTGGTGGAAGCGGTGGCGGTGTAGACTGGTCTTCCGTGTTTGGAACCTGGGTGGCTCCGGATGATGACGGGATCTCGGAAGGACCCAAGGCAGACGTCCAGGACCCGGAATGTCCATCTCCCAAAAAGTTGATGTAATGAGTTTTCCGTGGCAACATCTGGAATTTTTTTTTTTCAAATTACAATTAATTTCCAAACCTAGTATCTAATTCCGAACCTAAACTAATTCCGATTTTAATTCCGAAGCTAAACTAATTCTGAACCTAAACTAATTCCAAACATATATTTTTTTATAACTAACATTGAAAAAAATAAGAAAAAAAAAATACTTACATTGGTTAAGGAAGGAGAGATGGCAGAGAATTTTATGTAATATTACGACGAATTTACGATGTATTTTTGAAATTTTGATAAAATGAAAAAAAAATGTATATGACAAAGTATCTCCATGCATCACTAAACATTATATATGAGTGCAATACAAGTACTGGTAAGTATATAAATTATAATGATGGTTTTTCAAATGTTTAAGATGAACCCTAACATATTTCCCTAAATGTATATATGTACTTAAGAACACTTGATAACATACATATGTGAAATTTTGGTAGAATGTTTTTTCTTCTATAACTGATATGTATCTTATAAGAAGGTAAACCATATAATTCTCATGCTTGAAATCCATCATATAGGCCAGGAAATCATGATTGCAAGTTTTAGGGTTTCCAATTTATGTCGAATTAACGACAATTTGTAGAATATTGTCGTTAATTAGTTGTAAAATTACGTCGAATTTACGACGATTGTATACAAGTTGTCGTAAATTCGTCGTAATACTTAAAATAGATTTACAATTTTTTGTACTTATACTGTAACTCCTTATAGAATAAAACAACTAATGTATAAGGTGACAAAGCTGAAACCCTATTGATGAGGATTAGAGTATTGCGACGAATTTACGACGATTTCATCGAAATCGTCGTAAATTAGTCGTAAAAATCAATAATAGCCTAAAGCCAACCTTTGAAAATTTGCAAAAATTTGATTTTCTTTCTGTTTTACACATTTATAAGTAAAAAGAAGTCACTTTTATAACCTTTCACAGCCATACCCATTTAAAATTATATTTTAATGATACAAATTGATCATGGTTATCATTCAGATTCGTCTTCCGGGGATATGTCATTGCGTTCATCGCCGTCCTCATTCTCATCATCATCAACACTGCTTTCTTCAAATTCGTTTGAATCTTTTTCAATGTCGTCTGCATGCAGCTCTTCAACTTGCGATTACGTGGATCAATTAACAGAACATGTTCTTCAACCTAAGGTTTAGTTATGTCAATGCAATCATCTTGTTGCATAGGCGGGAGATCTATACTATCAATTATACTCCTTGGAGCAACTTTAATAACCACTAACCATGAAATCCCAGTATTTCAAACTCGGGGATATGGAACAAATGTGACTTGTTCTGCTTGTGATGCAAAGATAAAAGGCTCAAACTTATTGTATCTTCGTGAGGCGTTAACATCTACCACCCCGAACTTGTTAATACGCACTCCACGACCCACCGTTGGATCAAACTAATCACATTTGAATAGAACGGTTTTCATCCTTACCAATCCGGGGTATTTCACTTCAATTATCTCTTCTAAAATCCCATAAAAGTCCACTTCACCTCGTACACAAACTCCATAGTTGGTAGTTGCCCGTTGAATGCCTTGACTATATGTATGGAAAACATAGTCACAGGTGAAATACATAGCTGCAATAGTTATCTTAGCTATAGGACCATGGAGTAACTCATGAAATCATACTGGATATATCATGTCATCATGATCAACCTGAGGTTCTAACCACAAGGCGTAATGTTGGTCTTTCCGATTGTTGATTTCATCTTCTGAAACACCATCAATGCATTCTCGTACCTGACTGACAAAAGTGCTGCAAAAAATGCACCATGCATAGTTAATTAATATATACATCAATGCATGGTAATTAATTAACATATATTCCATTAGTACGTCTCGTATGGAGCCAATTCGTCGCAGTTTAGAAGGATGTATGTATGTGCGCTGTGGTAGTCCTTTTTGTTTGACCAATAAGTTTCTTTAAGTTTCCCACTAAGACGTCTAATCGGTGAGAATATATCTAGTACACCTTCCACTGCATAAGTTTGTCCCACACCCCCATCATCATAACGTCTTGGAGCCTGTTTGCGAGTACGTACTTTTGGAGCAAAATAGTACCACGTTAAATGAAAAATTTCTACGGTCAAACTTTCCGCCACGATAGGCCTTCAACTTTTGCTAAATTTTTGGCATTCCCCTTTAAATGCTTCATAAACTGTTCAAACGGATACATCCAAACAGGTCTTCCTAACTCTGCTTCGTGAGGGAGGTGTATGGGTAAATTTTCCATAACATCAAAGAATGCAGGTGGGAAAATTTTCTCTAAATTGCACAGCAGTATTAGAATATTTGTCGAAAGTTGTGCAACTACATCTGCTGATAACGTCCTTGTACTTAGATCACAGAAGAATGTTCTAATGTCTCCTAGTGCCTCATGGACATGTCGTGGTAGTAGTTCAGCAAATTTGCACTTCAAGATCTGCCCCCGTTAGGTACACTGGTAAAGGAAGACGAACCACTTTGTTCTTTTTAAACAAACACCTGTTTCTTCTAAAGTGATGGTTGGGTGGTAGAAAACGACAGTGACAATCAAACCTACAGGTTTTCCTACCATGTTTAAGCTGAAATGCATCAGTCCTATCAAGACAATAAGGACATGATAACCTCTTGTGCATCGTCCAACCTGATAGCATTCCATATGTCGGAAAGTTGGTTATTGTCCACATAAGCACCGCTTGCATTGTAAAGTTTTTACCACTCGAACTGTCATATGTTCGTACTCCGATATGCCACAACTGGTTTAACTTATATATGAGTGGCTGCAAAAACACATCAAAGGCCCGCTTCTGGTGATTTGGACCAGGGATTAAGATATTTAGAAACAAAAACTTCCTTTGCATGCACATATCTGAGGGAAAGTTATATGGCGTAAGGATCACTGGCCATAAAGAGAATTTCCTACCAGACATACCAAATGGACTAAAACCGTCAGCGCAAAGATCAAGATAAACATTCCGCTTAGATCTAGAAAAGTCTGGATGTACGGTGTTAAAATGTTTCTAAGATTTCCTGTCAGAAGGGTGAGTCATTTTGCCATCTGTTTGTGAATGTTCTGCATGCCACCTCATCGATACAGCTGTCTGTCCAGATTGATATAGTATTTTTAACCTATCAGTTATAGGAAAATATCACATTCATTGGTACGGTATATTTTTACGCCCAGCAGTTTGCGGTCTATATCTTAGTTTTTGGAACAATTACAATTTTTATTTTATTTAATATATTTGTTTTTATATTTAAATTGATATTAGAATTATTTTTTTAAGTAAATATTAAAATATACGATTTTAAGGGTAGTTTAGTCTAAATTATGCCTATAAAATTAAAAGTATAGATAGACAAAAATGTAGAAAACTATCTACTATTTCTAATTTTCTCAAAAAGAAAAATTGTCGGTGGGTAGACTCTTTACAAGTACGTTTGAGTAGAAGGTTCGTAAATCTGATATGAAATGGAGGAGCATATGATGCAAAGATAATATTTACAACTAGAATATTCATGCAGAGTGTTATTAGGGGTCTATCTATTTCAAAATAAATAACTATATGGATGAACATACATATACATATGCTCCTTCAAAGAAATAAAATTCCTTAGGACACTTTTAACAAAAATAATTGGACATCTTATTATGTATAGATATGAAAGTATATATGAACGAAGGGCCTAAAGCAAATTATATTGTTAACTTTACTCGACTGAATTTGGTATTATTAATTTAAAGAATGATTATTTATGGGAGTTGTTTTTTGATCAACTGAAGGTTATTATAGCGGATGATCAAGGTTTGGTATTTGTGTCATATAAAAATGCAGCAGTTACTACATCACTTCATCAAATTTATCCATCGGCTAGACATGGAATTTGCATCCACAATTCTAATTTATTACAATATTGTAAACAAAAGATGTTAGACTCCCTTGAAACTTTAAAAAAAAAAAAAATTAGGTGGGATAGCAGGCTGTAGAGTCTTATTTAGGTCCATTAAAACTGATTTTTTTAATCGTGGGCAAAGACATCCAACACTCCCATCAAATTAAAACCACGCCATCTTTTTTAAACCATACCACTCAAATTTTTATTCGTTTTGACAATTTTTATTTTCCACAACACCATAACTTTTGCTAGAAAAACTTTTAGTTGAGTTTATTTTTTCTCTTTTGTTTTTAAATTTTGAATTGAGTCTCTTTCTTTGAGAACCTCCCCAGAAAAACTATTTTTCTTGAGTTTATCCTATTTCCATCCATTCTCCCCGCCGATTAATCCGCCGGAAACGATACCGAGCACTTTGTAACACCGTCGACAAAAGCTTTTTCTTTTCTGGAAACCTCCCACTTAACTCCACTTTCGATGGAAGACGTTTCTTTGATTTTGAAGTGTTCCCCCTCAGAAACACTCCCAGACACTCCGTCATATCTCAGCGTACCATCTTCGTCGACGGTATTATAGCATCCATATTCTTCATCGGTGAGTTATAGAAGGTTATATTCTTGGCCCACCTCTTTGATTCTTGGTTCTATATATATAATCAGCTTTACTTATAGTACTTCTCATTTCTGTTCACTGTATTCACCTAGTTCTGTCTTCTTCTTCATTGTTATCGATATCTGGTTCTCTCCATTTTGTAGATCTAGAGTAGTTAACTATTTTTATACGCATATCTAGTAAGTAGTAACTACATTGAATATCATCATTAGTAATCGTCTACTCTATTCGTCAAATAGATACAATTAATAGCTACTTCATATTCAGTTAATCTACATAACTACTATGCACATATAACCAACTACTAATATAACTATCGATAGTTAACTACGTTACAACAATAATCAGTTTATAATAGCTAACTTTTTGATATTTTTTCTTTGTAAGGATATGTGTTCTCTTCGACAATGTCAACCCACACCGTTCGCAAATAATATTCTGAACCAGATTCAAGATGCACTGGTTGATGTCTTTGAAAGGGTTGCTAGAGAATCTGCAGAAGATGCTTGTTCATGTAAAGTTTTAAACCGAAAATTCATCAAGGCGCTCAACCTATCTGCCTTCATTAAACGGCTCAGCTTAATGAAGCGCTACCCTGAAGTCTTTGAGTCAGCAAAACTAGACAACTACCAATAATCGACTTTGAGTAGTAGCTATCTAATCGGAATAGACAATTATTAATACTTGCTTAAGTATTAGAATCAACTTTGAATTGTATGGAGAAAATAGACAACTATTAATAATCGACTTTGAGTACTAGCTATCTAATCGAAATACATTACAAAGTAGTCAACGTCTCTGTGTCATTCAAACAAACCTTCATTTTAAACATAATCACCTACTAGTAGTCGTCTACTAGAAATATATGAACACAACAAACAAAAAATTTAGAATGAAAAGGACATCTATACTGAAGTGATAGATGACTAGTTGGTATATGTCTATTTATTTTCTACTTGGTGCAACTATAGAAAATATTTTCCATAATGTCTCACACTTTCGAAGTGAAATGATGTTTGTCTCAGGGAGATGCAACTTTTTTATGAAAATAGTTGTCTACTATATAACCACATACTCTGAAAAAATGATTTTCTAAAATAGTTAACTATGGTCATATAATTACCATTGTGACCCCTTCCAAGACACCTGCTGCAAAGTAGTCAACTAATTACCGCATTCCTCACATTTTTCTGTGTCATTCAAACGAATTGGATCAACCACATTTCAACCACAAAGTAGTCAACTATGACTCATTATAAAAAAGGCTGACTATGTTACAAACACTACATAGTTGACTATGTTACCTTCATTTCTCCTCAGGATAAGATCTTTTTTTTTTTTTGGTTGACCATATGGTCAGCGCATTAATGGGGGAAGTAGTTCTGAATCACCAGAACATACATGAGTAGGTAGTAGGTGGAAAGGTATTTCATAAAGGGATCTTCAAAAACTGGTTGTGCACTTCTCCCATAAGCTTCTAGTTTGCAATGTTGTTGTAAGAAGAAGTTGCTGATAACTTGTTATGTACACCTCTTCTTTTTTTGTTGTAAACTTCATACTCATCGTGGTCGACAACAACCACCTACATTTTAAACATAGTCACCTATTAGTAGTTGTTTACTATAAATATATGAACACAACCAATAAAAGAATTAGAATTGAAAAGAACATCTATACTGAAGTGATAGTTGACTACTTGGTATATATCTATTTACCATCAACTTGGTGTAACCATAGAAAGTATCGTCCATAATGTCTCATAATTTTAGAATGAGAGGGTGTTCGTCCGAGGTGGATACAATGTTTTTATGAAAATAGTCGTCTACTACATAACTGCATACTCTAAGTAAATATATTTTTTTTTATAAAAATAGTCAATTATGCCATAGAGTTACCTTAGATTTTAAATGATTTGAGAAAAAGGCACCGTGTATAAAAGAAGAGAGAAACAGAGAAGAAAATGATGAGAAGAATAACAGAGAGAAAGAGCAGAATAATGGAGAGAGAAAAGAAAAATTAACTTAGTCCTACATACACATTATAAAACGACAACAAATATTGATGTTGGTTAAAGTTCTCGCTGCTATTGTTCAAAGAAGCAAGTAAAGTCTCTCCGTCTTTCTAAGTTTTGTGGTCCCAAATCATGTCAGAAAAAGTTTTTTCCAGAATTAGAGAATAAGGGGTATTCAGTATTTTCCACCTACTTTTTGCTGTTGACTTGTGTTATGTAGTGAATTGACTTTTTTTTATGGTAGACAATTAATTTGCTCACCAGAAACTATTATTGGTGCAAATCACCCAAAAAAAAAATTAAAAGAAAAAATGTAAGTGCTTATATGTTAAACTCACATCCATTTTTGAAATAAGTTTTCGATAAAATAATGTCATCGATACTTTTGCAGCACCTTTCCAATCTGAACATAGAGGACCTTGGAGATAGTCATTACTAAGGTTTTTCTCAACAAAGATCCAGTGTCTAGAATTGCTTCCACAAACTATAATTGCAATGCATAAAAGAAGCCATCCAAAACATTTATAGCTCCCGAAGTTCTTCAAATTATCTCGCATTTTGATGATATATCATCATCTATATTATAAGAAAAGTAAAATTTTGAGTTAAAGCTCTCTCATTCAATCTTAGGGTGGTTAATTACCTTTTAGCCTTTTTTATATTTTTTAAATTTAAATTTAATAAAAATTATTAAAAATCGTAAATTAATTAAAAATTTATTAAAAACTTAAATTAATTAAAAATTATTAAAGATTGTAAAATTAATAAAAAATTATTAAAAATCGGAATTTAATAAAAACATTTAAATTTAATAAAAATTATTAAAAATCAGAATTTAATCAAAAAATCTTTAAAATAGAAAATAACCAAAATTTAAAATTGGAATTTATCAAAAAAACATTCAAAATTATATCATATATAATATTATATTATATATATTATAAGCAAAGTAAAATTTTGAGTTAAAGCTCTCTCATTCAATCTTAGGGTGGCTAATTACCCTTTATCCCTTCTTATATTTTTTTAATTTAAATTTAAAAAAAAAAAATTATTAAAAATCGTAAATTAATTAAAAAATTATTAAAAAACATAAATTAATTAAAAATTATTAAAAATTGTAAAATTAATAAAAAAAATTATTAAAAATCGGAATTTAATAAAAAACATTTAAAATTTAATAAAAATTATTAAAAATCATAATTTAATCAAAAAATCTTTAAAATAGAAAATAACCAAAATTTAAAATTTGGAATTTAATTAAAAAAAATTCAAAATCATATCATATATAATATATGCGCAGTAATTTTTTCGCTATAAGCTCTCTCATTCAATCTAGGTGACTAATTACTCTTTATTCTTTAATAAAATATTTTTAAATATCCTTAATTAATTAATTTATATTCATAATTTGTATAACAGTTTTGCTGTTATTTTTATACAAATTATCAAAATAAAAGAAGAACAAAAACGGTAGATGAAGAAAATAAAGTATAAGAAGATGAAAACCCGAAGATGCAAAAGAAAAAATAGAAAAAAGTAAAGATGTAAAAAAGACAAACAAAAATTAGAAAAAAAATTTGGATAAAAAAAAATGACCGAAAAGAAGTAAGAAGCAGAGGATAAAAACGACTAATAAAACCAAAAGAAGAAGAATAAAAGATGTGGAAGAATAAGAATTTATAGAATACAAAGACAATAAAAGAAAACAAAGAAGATGAGGCAGACAATTAAAACAAAGAAAATCAACAGACAAAAATGAAGAAAAAACCGAATGAAACAAAATTAAGAAGTCAAATAAGATGAATACAATACATAAGATGAAATAGTCAAAAATAATAAAAGATAAGAAGGAAAAAACAAAGAATATGAAAAGCTAAAAAAATAAAGAATAAGAAAACAATGAAAATATGAACAAAAAATAATACAGTGAACAAGTAAGATAAAAAAACTCGGATAGGTCGAAGACGATGAACAAAAAAATCAAATGACCAATTGGGGAAGAAAAAAAAGATAATTAGAAAAAGAAGTCATAGAAGAAAACCAGTAGATAGTAGACGAAGTGAAAGAAAAAAATAATAAAAAGGATGAAAACTAGAAGATGAAGAAGACAAATTAGTAAAAGGTAAATATGATGAAAAAACGAAGACAAATAAGAAGTAAAAAAAAGATGAAGACAATAAAGAAGAACAATTTGAGAACAAATAACGATGAAGAAAAACTCAAAAATACAGAAAAAAAACTAAGAAAGGAAAAATATAGTCCAGAAGAAGAGTAAAAAGACAGATAAGACAAAGATCTTTAAAATATGATGAGGAATTTGGAGAGAGGAAGAATAATTGGAAGAAGAAGGAATAAGAATCCTTAGAAATGAGAAAAAAAA
>NW_006256547.1:9420768-9433163 GCF_000478725.1 Eutrema salsugineum | reverse complement strand
CGGTGACAACGAAGAAGACGATAGCAATGAAAAAAGAAAAGAAAAAAAAAAGAAGAAGAAAGAGAATAATAAAACATTGAAGAAGAAGAAGAAAGAGAATAAAACCTGGAATAGAATAAAATTAAAAGATGTATGAGGGGAAGAAGAAAAAAATGTGGAGAAGAAGAAGACGTGAAAAAGAAAAATCGGAAGAGTAAGAAGTAAGAAAATACATAGAAAATAAAGAAGAAAAAAACAGGAAAAACAAAAAAAAAAACAAAAAACAAAAAAAAAAAGAAAGATAGAAGAAGATGATAGAGAAAAAAAATTAAAAGATAAAAAGTGAAAAAGATGAATAATTCATATTAATCATATTTATTTGTGTTTATTAATTTTATACACTTATTAGTATTAATTTTAAGGTATTTAATGTTAAACAATGATTATGTTCGTAGATTAGCTTTATTTTAATTTTGTATGTATCAAATTGTTGATTTAATTCTTTTCGATTTCTGACGTAAAATTTTATTTTACGTTTCAATGAAACTCTTCGGTCCGCGCAAAAACTACCCATTCAGCAATTTTCTCTTAGGTTTTTGCATATATATGTAATAGCGGGGTTGATAATGGCAAAGGCTGAAAATAAAGAAATCTCATACATATACATAAAGGTTGTCAGTTATTATACTGGTAAGGTACATATTTATCTATGGGTTCGAGAAACTTTTGACTTCTAATTTAACTAGGTGTTTAGTCTGCGCAAAGAAGTGGAATATGATGTTTTCAAAACCAAGAAAGGATAGGGCTGTTTATACTGTTTGTCTCCCCACAAGGGCTCTAAGGCTATTTTTTATTTTCAAAATTGCCATTATTGAAGTAAAATAACTAAAAATTGCTGATTAAATCCGATTTGGTAAACCGCTTACACAAATTTATAAACCAAAGTCCAATATCATAAACCAAAGTAAAACCAAATGTATAATTTATCGACACCCCAACATTTAAATTAAAAATTAAATTTGGGATCCACATCTCGACATAGTCCATCTAGCATCTCGGGCAATCCATCTCCGATTAGCCATCCGATTGACAGTTGTAATGGTGCGGAGAGTAAAAAAATCGGTAAGGCGCAACAACACCGTGCCTCCGGAGTAACTCGAAGACAGCTCCGACGGAGCAGTCGCCCATACCGCCCATGCCACCGCGACGGAGTGACCGGGTTGAACATCCCATTCACGCGAGTCGTCTCAATCCACGCCGGCGGTGTAGATCCAAAGTACAATTCGCTCCTCTTCTTCTAGAATGGCCTGCTCAGAATTCTAAAAGTAAGTTACATTTATGAACTTCGACCTTGTCTGAACTGTACTGGCGGTTTCTAACTCAAATTAAGATTGAAACGTGGCACCTGATTGGCCTGATTTATGTATTAGCGGTTATGAACTCTAGTACTTATGTCTATATATTGAATTCAAATAATGGATTACTCTTATATGTTCTAGAAACAGTTACGCCTGATTGGCCTGATTTATATATTAGCGGTTATGAACTCTAGTACTTATGTATATATATTGAATTCAAATAATGGATTACTCTTATATATTCTAGAAACAGTTACAGAAGTTTATATAGGAGAGCATACGAATAGGGTAGTTTTTCCAGATCTCTGTTCTCTCTTTCGAACTCCTTCGAACTCCTTTCCCTCAAACTTTTCCCCTGGTTTGCATTTAACTATTTATCCAGAATATTATATCTTTCCTGCATTTCGGAATTGTTGTTTTGGTTCAAATACAGGAATGGAAGACGGAGAACCTTCGAATACAGGCATGGAAGATGGAGAAGCTTCAAATAACCTTTCGGAAAAACTACCAAAAAGGGTCCTCGGCGATGGTTGCTACTCCGTTGGTGCTCGGTTGAATATATATTCAAAGGCCAATGTCATTGGCCTCCTTGTTGAGGCGTTAAAGGGTACTGAAGATCTTGAGAAGCTACTTCATTCCCAGTTTGGGAAGTTATTCCATCTACCTGTTGCAAGATGTTGCAACAGCGCCAAACTAGTCCATGCCCTTCTATCACGACAACTTATGACCACGAAGAAACACGAGATTTGGTTCCTCTTTGGTGGACAGCCTCTGAGATATTCGATACGGGAGTTTAAGGAAATCACTGGATTGAATTGCAATCCCGAACCTGATAGCACAGAAGAAGAAGAAGATGTCTGATGAGTGGAGATTTTGACTCATTCTAACTTGTGTTTACTGATTGTTTTATGAGTTTTTGGAGTCTTTTCAGGAAGTTTCAGGTGACTTAGAGGCCTTATCAGAGGATTGGAATGTTTAGGAGGCATTGGAGCAAAAGGAGATTAATTTGAGCAATAAGGAGCTATTTCACACGCTTTTGGAGAAATCATCCGCGGAGCACCTGCTCCCGGTTCGGACCCTTCGTGGAGCACCTGCTCCGGACGGGAGAAAAATAAGGAAAACGATTTTACCTAATCCTAAGTCGCGTGAGATGGAATAAAAAGCCCAGAGCCGCCTGTGTTTTTATTATCACATTTTTCTACAGACTTTTTACGCTTTTTTTTTACAATTTCCTGAACTAGAGAGTTTTTACTTGTAAGCTTTTGGGAGAAGAAATCTGCTACACTTTGAGAAGAATTCTGAACCCTATTATCTCTTCTGCGGTTTTAATTCATGAATTCCTTTTCATCTGTTGCTGTGTTTCTTTCCTCCATGTCTGAGTAGATCTCTTAGCTAGATTAAGGGTTTCAAAGGATTTCATGAGTTAGAGAATTGGATGCAAATAGGGTCTATAATCGATTGTCTTCACCTTTGTTAGACTTAACGCTTAGGTTGAACTGGCCATTCAATTTACGTTCATTGGTTAATCTATTCATCAAAAGTGTAATAGGTTGCTAGAACAAACACTGGTGAGCGATTTGTCCTTAGCCAACGACAGTTGAAGTTAAGGCAAATCGTGAACAGATCAAACCTGCTTGTTAATGCTTGTCTGCAATTTTCTAAGTTCAAACGACAGTTTAGAATTTAGGTTGTTAGATAAAGTTATCGAGATCACGACAGTGGATCGATAAGCTTTTATGTTTGAGTTCGAGACCTGCATTTAAGTTGTGCCCTGAATAGTCATTTGATTCTCATCTCTGAAACTCCTGCGAATTACCTTGATCTAGTGCTTGTTTTAATCTGAATTCAAATCATTGTTTGCCATTCTGTTTACTTTTTAGTTTTCGCAACAAACCATCTTTCGTCTTAGCTTTAATTCAATCCTCGCAAAGTCATAGAGTAACACTGGTCCTCTGGATTCCGAATCCTTTATATTACAACTACATCACTGTTTTATTGCAGTAGAAACTAGGAGTACATCCAGTGTGAATCAAATTTTGGCGCCGTTGCCGGGGACCAATTCGTTACCTTTGATTTTTGGTTTGAAATTCAGACTAAGGCTTTACTAATTTTTCTCTCTTGTTCTCTTGTTTGCGTGTGTTTCAGGTGTATGTCAAACATATCCACAAGGAGCAACTGCACCGATCTTGTTTCTTTGTCGAACACCGAGCTAGCAAGAGTCGAGCGAGAAAAAAGACGTCAAAGGCCTATTCAAGCCAACATGGGCGATCAAGGCAACAATGACAACATGGCTGTCGAGCTACAACAGCTTCGACAGCAATTGGAGCAGCTGCAAAAGGCGCAGCAAGACAGGGAGCAGCCACATCCTGCTATTGGAGACAAAGACAGTCCGCATGCTTACTATCACAACAGGGCTGTGATTGCTCCTCCAACCATTCAGAGGCAAAACTTTGAGATCAAACCTCAGCTGATCTCATTGGTGAAGCAGCACCTCTTTCATGGGCTTCCTGCTGAGATTCCGATGGACCACATCGAGAATTTTGAGGAGATTTGAAGCACGACTGGATCAAATGGGATACCAGCCGATTTCTTGAAGTGCAAGCTTTTTCCATTCTCACTTGCGGACAAAGCTTTGCGCTGGCTGAAGTCATTACCACCTGGATCATTGACTACATGGGAAGAGTGCAGATCAGCATTTTTGGACCATTTCTACACTAAGGCCAAAACTGCAGCTCTGAAGAACAAGATCTCGTCGTTTAAACAGCAACCTGGTGAAGCTTTCTGCGAAGCTTGGGAGAGATACAAGGAGTACCGAAGAGAGTGCCCTCACCATGGGTTCTCTGATGAGCAGATTATGTCAACCTTTTATGATGGTGTCAACTGGGATTACAGGAATGCTTTGAATGCAGCTAGCAATGGCGATTTCATGACTAAGTCCAAAGAAGCTGCTTATGAGTTGATTGAGAACTTAGCTGCAAGCTCCAGCAACAAATCCCAAGAGTATGACAGGTCTAGCAAATCAGTTCATAGTGTGGAGTTGAGCAAAATCGATGAGCTTACAGCAAAGGTGAATCTGCTGTTGAGAGAGAACCAGAGATCTGTGCATTTTGCTGATGAGGTTGGTGATGCACCTCTTGCTCAAGAGTTTGTAGATGCAGAGAATAATGATCAGATGGAGGTAAATTTCGTGAATGGACAAGGGTATGTGCAGAATCGCAGTTTCAACAACTTCAGAAGCCACCCGAATTTATACTACAGAAGCAACAATGTTGAGAACCCTCAGGATCAGGTCTATCCGCAGCAAGGAGTGCAGAATCAGTCAGGATTTCAGAAGAACTTCTCCAGCAACTTCCAAGGAAAGCAGTTCATCACCAATCAGAATCGATTTCAAGGTGGAAATCAGCAGAAGTTGCCTTTCACAAGTCTACAGCCTTCTTCGAGTTCCTCAAATAACTCGCAGGATGAGCTGAAAAACTTGATGCAACAGCTGCTGGTTAATCAGCAAAAGGCTTCCATGGAGATTAATGCCAAAGTGGACACCATGTACAATGATTTGAATGGCAAGTATGAGGCTGTGTGGACTCATGTGAAGAAGCTGGATGTTCAGGTAGCTCAGACTGCAGAAGCTGTGAAGAGATCACCTGGAACTCTCCCTGGAAAAGGTGAAAACCCCAGGAATGAGTTTGTGAATGCTATTGAGCTTAGAAGTCGGAAGACTCTACATGCTGCACCAACAAGCTCTGTCTCAGAAAAGAGGAAGGAAAAGGACGTGGAGCACCTGCTCCAAGAAGAGGAACCAGCTCATGACGTAAAAAAGACGAAGGAGCACTCTTCCTCCATCGGAGCACCTGCTCCAAAATCTGGAGCACCTGCTCCAGCCGTAGATTTGACGATGGAGCACCCTGAGCCAACGAGGGAGCACCTGCTCCAGCCACCTGCTCCAGCAAACATTTCTGCAAGAGTTTACACGCCTAAGGTACCTTACCCAGTTCCACCAAAGAAGTCTCGCAAGGACTTAGAGGATGCAAAGTGCAGGGAGATGCTGAAGGATTTGACTGTAAAACTCCCTCTAGCTGATGCTGTTCAGATGATACCAGCCCTTAAAAGATACATGAAGGGGTTAGTGTCTGGGAAAGCTGTTGAGGAAGAGAGTGACATGATGGTTTCGAAGGAGTGCAGTGCTGTGCTTCAGAACAAAGTGCTGAAGAAGAGAAGTGATCCAGGAAGGTTTGTTCTCTCAGTCAGGATTGGGAATGTACTGTTTGCAAGGTCTCTCTGCGATCTGGGTTCAAGTGTGAATCTGATGCCTTACTCTGTAGCCAAGCGATTGGGTTACACCAGATTCAAACCGACAAAAATCTCGCTGGTATTCGCTGATAGATCAACCAAATTCTCTGTTGGTATACTTGAGGATCTGCATGTTCAGATAGGTGATACACTCATTCCAGCAGATTTTGTGGTTCTGGAGCTTGATGAAGAACCCAAGGATCCTTTGATATTGGGTCGATCCTTCTTATGCACAGCTGGTGCAATCATAGATGTGAAAGGAGGAGTGATAGATCTCCAGCTGGGAGATATGGTGGTGCGATTTGAGATGAATAAACTCTTCAAGAAACCAATGCTGGACGGACAGACATTTGTCATAGATGATGGTTCAGGCATTGCTGAAGAGGTTGCTGAAGAGGTTTTGGCCATCGATCCTCTGGAAGTTGCACTCACCAAAGCTGAAGGAGAACATGGGTATTTGAGTGAAGAAGCTGATGGGTTTGCAAAAATGCTGAATGCAAGCACGAGGATGCAAAGGCTGGTGGCGTACATGAGCTTAGAAGGCAAGGAGAGCTCACCTGCAGAAAAAGCCGACGGAGCACCTGCTCTGAATCCTGGAGCACCTGCTCCCGACGGCTTGATTGATGGACCTTGGAGCGAATTGAGAGCTCCGAAGCTTGAGCTCAAACCCCTTCCTGTGGGGCTCAGGTACGCGTTTCTAGGACCCAATTCGACATACCCTGTGATAGTGAATTTTGAATTGAACAATGTAGAGATTGCCTTGCTTCTTCGTGAAATTAGAAAGTATAGGAAAGCTCTAGGATATTCACTAGATGACATTCCAGGGATTTCTCCTGATCTTTGCATGCATAGAATACATTTAGAAGATGAATCAATGACTTCTGTAGAACATCAGAGGAGGTTAAATCCGAATCTACAAGATGTTGTAAAGAAAGAGATAATGAAACTTCTAGAAGCTGGTGTGATCTATGCGATTTCAGATAGTAATTGGGTTAGTCCGGTTCATGTAGTTCCTAAGAAAGGTGGCATCACTGTGATAAAAAATGATAGGAATGAATTGATACCAACTAGAACTGTTACTGGGCATCGAATGTGCATAGATTACAGGAAATTGAATGTTGCAACTCGCAAAGATCATTTTCCTTTACCATTTATCGATCAGATGCTTGAACGCTTGGCTAACCATCCTTATTACTGTTTCTTAGATGGTTATTCAGGTTTCTTTCAGATCCCAATCCACCCGGACGACCAGGAGAAGACGACATTCACATGTCCTTATGGCACCTTTGCATATCGCAGAATGCCATTTGGCTTGTGTAATGCTCCAGCAACATTCCAACGCTGCATGATGTCGATTTTCACTGACCTGATTGAAGACATAATGGAAGTTTTCATGGACGATTTTTCTGTCTATGGAAGCTCCTTTTCTGTCTGTTTGTCTAATCTGTGCAGGGTCTTGCAGCGGTGTGAGGAGAAGCATCTGGTGCTTAACTGGGAGAAATGCCATTTCATGGTGAGAGATGGGATCGTGCTGGGACACAAAATCTCAGAGAAAGGGATCGAGGTGGACAGGGCAAAGATCGAGGTGATGATGAGTCTGCAGCCACCAACATCAGTCAAGGGGGTTCGCAGTTTTCTGGGCCATGCAGGTTTTTACAGACGCTTCATCAAAGATTTCTCGAAGATTGGCAGACCTCTGACACAGCTGCTGTGCAAGGATGTGAAATTTGAGTTTGATGATGCATGTTTGGAGGCATTTCACACTATCAAAGGAGCTCTAGTCAGCGCTCCTATTGTCCAACCACCAGATCGGGAACTACCTTTTGAGGTCATGACCGATGCTAGCGATTATGCAGTGGGAGCAGTGCTGGGACAGAGGAAAGAAAAGAGGCTCCATGTCATCTATTATGCCAGCCGAACACTCGACGAAGCTCAGTGCAGATATGCCACAACCGAAAAGGAGCTTCTTGCAGTGGTTTATGCTTTTGAGAAGTTCAGGTCCTACCTTGTTGGGTCGAAAGTTGTTGTTCACACAGACCATGCAGCTCTGAAATACCTGTTGACGAAGAAGGATGCCAAGCCAAGGCTCCTTCGATGGATCCTTTTGCTGCAGGAGTTTGATTTGGAGTTTAAAGACAAAAAAGGGATTGATAATGGTGTTGCAGACCACTTGTCGAGGCTGAAGATAGATGATGACATTCCACTAAATGACAGCCTTCCTGATGAACAAGTTTACGCCATAGATGTTTCTGGGTTCGACGAGCACCTGCTCCCCACCGGAGCACCTGCTCTGACGAGTTTTTGCAACCAAGTTGACATAGATCGACATTCTGGTTTCCCATGGTTTGGAGAGATTGCAAATTACCTTGCTGCAGAGCAGGAACCTGCAGGTTTTGTGGGAAACAAAAAGAAGAAGTTTCTGAAGGATGTGAGGCACTACTTTTGGGATGAGCCTTATTTATACAGGCATTGCTCTGATGGAATCTTCAGAAGATGTGTAGCTGATGAGGAGATACCAGGAGTGTTGTTTCATTGCCATGGATCCTCTTATGCAGGCCACTTCGCCACTTTCAAGACTGTGTCGAAAATTCTCCACGCTGGGTATTGGTGGCCCACTATGTTCCGAGATGCGCAAAGATTCATATCCAGGTGTGACACATGTCAGAGACAAGGAAACATCAGCAGGAGGAATGAGATGCCTCAGAATTTCATCTTGAAAGTGGAGATTTTCGATGTGTGGGGTATAGACTTCATGGGACCTTTTCCATCATCTTATGGGAATGAGTTTATTCTGGTGGCAGTTAACTATGTGTCAAAGTGGGTGGAAGCTCTGGCTAGTCCCACAAATGACGCAAAGGTGGTTTTAAAGATGTTCAAATCTGTCATTTTTCCCAGGTTTGGTGTGCCGCGAGTGGTGATTAGCGATGGAGGCTCTCACTTCATCAACAAAGTCTTTGAAAACTTGTTGAAGAAGAATGGTGTAAGGCATAAGGTGGCGACCCCATACCATCCTCAGACGAGTGGGCAAGTTGAGGTTTCCAACAGGGAAATCAAGAACATTCTGCAGAAGACTGTGAGCACCACAAGGAAGGATTGGGCAGTGAAGCTTGATGATGCTCTTTGGGCATACAGAACAGCTTACAAAACACCTTTGGGGACTACACCATTCCACTTGGTGTATGGAAAAGCATGTCATCTTCCAGTGGAACTTGAGTACAAAGCTGCTTGGGCAGTGAAGCTGCTGAATTTCGATGCAAAGAGTGCTCAGGAGAGGAGAGTAATGCAGTTGCATGAGCTGGAGGAAATTAGGCACCTGGCCTATGAAAACTCGAAGATTTACAAAGAGAGGACAAAAGCTTTCCATGACAGGAGGATCCTCAACAGAAGCTTTGCACCAAACGATCAGGTATTGCTCTTTAACTCTAGATTGAAATTGTTTCCAGGGAAGCTGAGATCGAGATGGTCTGGACCATTCACCATCAAGGAGGTTCGACCATATGGAGCTGTAGTGTTGCTGGACACTAAAGGAGGCGAGTTTGTTGTCAATGGACAGAGGTTGAAACCATACCTTGCTGGTCCAAATATCGCAGAGGGTGAATCAGTCACCTTAAGCGATCCTCCTCAAGCCTAAATGGCTTTCCAAGTCAAGCTAATGACTTAAAACAAGCGCTTGGTGGGAGGCAACCCACCGGTAAAAGTCTCTAACTTTGTGTCTTTCAATTCTTAGCTACTAACTTTGTTTTTAGGTTCTTTGTTTTCAAAAAAAAAAAAAAAAAAAAAAAAAAAAAAAAAAACACCCGGGTAAGAAGTTGTTCAACGTGGAAGAGAAGATGTGAGGAAGAAGAAGGAAGAGCACCCAACCGGAGCACCTGCTCCATCTGCTGGGTTGGTTGCTCACCACGTAAAAAGTGACGAAAGAGCACCCCCTCCCCAGTCGGAGCACCTGCTCCACAGGGTGCTCACCACGTAAAAAAAGACGAGGGAGCACCCAGCTCTGTTCCGGAGCACCTGCTCCGCCAGGGTGCTCTACATGTGCAAACCAGGTAAGTTTTCTGGGCACTTCTCTAGCTTATTTTCACACCGGGGATGGTGTGAAGTAAGTCCGGGGGAGGGTCGTGTCCCTTGTACTTCTTTCTTTTGCTTTCTTCCTTTTAGTACTTTCTTTGAGTCAGTTTTTAGTTTGTTTGTTTGAGTCATTTAGTTTCTTTGAATCAGTTGGTTATATGAGTCAAGTCAAAGCTTGTGGGAATGAGGACCAATTCTATGATGATTTCAGACCATTTGTGAATCTTGACCATCTTCTTCTAGTGATTATTGCTGCAGAATCATCTAGATCGACTAATGGAAAATCCAAAGACAAAGCAGTAGACTAGAGGAGCCCAGAATTCTTGACTAATCCATTGAACCTGAGCTAATTTCTCAGCTCTTCATTTTCCTCATCGATCAGGTTAGTGCTCATAGGGCTTGTGATATGTTCATAATTTGCATCATTTAGGTTGCATAAATCATTCCAAATCATGTTTTATTTCATGCATTTTAGGTCCTTAGGGTTTGTTTTAGAACTTAGGAGATGCATTAGGTCCCAATCAGTCTATTGCATGTTTTGAGTGTCTATCAGGTGAATGTGGAGCTGTAAAGATGAATCCAGGAGGTGGAATGGTGAGCAAAGCTTGAAAAAGTGGAAAAATTGGGTCCTGGGAGATTATCGGCCATTCTCGCTGGCCAGGAAGGTTTTACCGGCCATTTCCATGTACCGCGGGAAGCTTTACCGGCCATTTTCATGTACCGCAAATGAAGTGTATCGGCCAAAATCTCCGGGTATGAACGTGTCTCAGAAATCGCCTGTCCGGGGAGCCTTCTGGTCCGATTCAGACGGCGGGTGCTCAATAGAAGTTGGAGAGCATTGCATCACGGTCTCTTAGCAAGTGGAATCGTGGAATTCGGACGCGTGAGCAGAGAGATAAGCTTGTCGGAAGGAACCCCAGTCTCGCAGGTATTCCGGACCGAACAGATCAGTCCTAAAGGATGCGAAGGACGGTGCACTTCCAGGCCGATTTAGTTTCCGGGTCCTTCATGAGAACCAGAGACATTTGAGTCTTCTTTCCAGAACGTCCAAGAGCATTCAATTCGGATCTATGAGCAGAAAGATACGGTCTCCGGAATGGACACATGTCTAGACGCCTCTCTCTGGTCGCGTACATGCACTGCAAAGATGTGCCCTCCAGGAAGCCTTACACTTCCCAAGCACCGAAGCTTCCTTCACCAAAGTTGGAGATAAATGAGTCCTCTGTCTTCTGCAACCAAAATCATTCAATTCGGACAAGTCTCATAGGAGTTACACTCTCCGGAATGCGAAGTGGTCTAAGCTGCTCTGGATGCTGCGAGATGGTCTTGCGACTTGGTTAACCCGCAGGCCTGAAGATGAACGCCTGAATGCTGATGCTGCGAGTTGATATGTGCGGGTAAACTATCACTGGAAGAGGTCTGAAGCTCAAGAGCAAGAGAAATGCTAAGTCCACAATCGTGCGACTTAGGCATGCGAGTTAGCCGCGCCTGGAACTATGCCGCACGATCACTCGCAAATCACTCCGACTTGAGCCTGCGACCTGGGTGCAATAGAGACCAGCCCGCACAGTTTGTACATTCCCCAGAAACCGCCTTAGCCCTGCGAGTCGGAGAGGAAGGAGACCAAGCCGCAGCAACACTCGCAAAACACTCCTACTTAGGCGTGCGGCTAAGACAGGGCGATTCAGGCTTCACAAGACAAGTCTTCATCTACTGCGACTTAGGTGTGCGACCTGGGACATACTGGACCGACCCGCAGTAATTCCCACTTTATCCATTAAAGCCGGGTCAGGACCCGGTTTGTTCCGGGCTGACCCGGTTCGTTTTTAAGGAAGTATAAATACTTTTTAGGGTTTTTTGGGAGAGAACTAAGTTTTATTCCCTTTGTCTCTTGCCTCTTTGGTGAAAAAAGACTCCATTAAGAAGAGAAATATCTATATTTGAGTGTTTAATCAAGAGAGTTTAAGGAGATCTGGGTGTTTAAAGCTGTTTTCTTTTGAATCTATCATCTCCATCTCCATTTCTCATCATTAATCATGCTAATCTTCTCAACTTGCAAAGGTTTAAGAGAGATTAGTATGACTAGTGAGTAGTCACCTTAATGAGGTTCTAGATATGTAGGTTAGGGTGCTAAAGTGTTAGATTAGGAGTGCTTAGGGCTAGATTCATTGATTCATTTCTCTAAACAACTGTTCTCTATGCTAGATCCTTGATAATCACTTGAGATCTAGATTCTGGGAATTTCATGCACCAAAAGTGTTTGATGAAATTCCTGAAAGAGTTGTATTAGAGGTTTAAACATTTTTCTGCATGATGATGTATTGTTATTTGCTTGAATGATCATTAAGAGCTGTTTGTTAATGCATATTGATTCATGTTTCACAAATGGGAATTTGGTTTGAAAATGGATTAGTATAGGGGTTAATACCTTCATGAGAGGATTAACCTAGATTAGAGTTCTTAATCACTTGAATCATGTCTCATCATTGTCTTCAGCATCTCTAGTTTAACACCAAAGCACCCTGACCAACTATCATGTCTAGAATCTCATGCCTCCATCATATCATATTCACATCATATCATTTGTCATTGTCATTAGTCTTTAATCCTGTTTATGTTTATAGTTTTCTCTAGATTAATCAAAACCCACTCTTGTTTGCTTGAATTAAGAACTTGATCATATAGCTTAGTGTCTAACACCACATC
>NW_006256547.1:9401340-9420623 GCF_000478725.1 Eutrema salsugineum | reverse complement strand
AAGGTAGAAAAGATTGAAATGATTTTGTTTTAGAAGTAAAGGGTTAGAAAAATTTCCAAGGATCCCATTATTTTACTTCTAAAGTGGAATGATCACACAAGGGATGGAAGCGAGGGGTAGGAAAATTTCCTGTGACCCCATTATTCGCCTACACCTTTGATATATAATGAGGGGACAAACCGGGGATTCGATGGCAATCACCATCAATACTCGCGTCTTTGAACCTTGTTATATGTGCCAAAAAAAAAAAAAAAAAACCGAAACAGCTTGAAAAGTGAATAAGTTCGGGGGAGAGGAAAGGTACTTTTGTGTAGTATGGTCAATTTGTTAAGGTATAAGTATGGGAACGAGTCTAGAAGGTCCTTAGCACTAGTTTTATCGATGAGACTCAGCAATGATGGGACATGGATGATGTTATGAAATTGAGGGACTAATCTGGAAAGCTGCAGCGTCTACGGAGAAGTACATGGAGGTTAGATTTTTGATTGATTTTGCAGCAGATTGTCACATGTCTTGGTCAGGTTTACGGTCTTTTGAGTTTTGCGAGTTCCCAGCTTTATCCAGTCATTCTTTTGGAATTGAATTTGAGTTTGTTTGAGGACAAACAAGGATTCAAGTTCGGGGGAGTTGATGAGTGGAGATTTTGACTCATTCTAACTTGTGTTTACTGATTGTTTTATGAGTTTTTGGAGTCTTTTCAGGAAGTTTCAGGTGATTTAGAGGCCTTATCAGAGGATTAGAATGTTTAGGAGGCATTGGAGCAAAAGGAGATTAATTTGAGCAATAAGGAGCTATTTCACACGCTTTTGGAGAAATCATCCGCGGAGCACCTGCTCCCGGTTCGGACCCTTCGTGGAGCACCTGCTCCGGACGGGAGAAAAATAAGAAAAACGATTTTACCTAATCCTAAGTCGCGTGAGATGGAATAAAAAGCCCAGAGCCGCCTGTGTTTTTATTATCACGTTTTTCTACATACTTTTTACGCTTTTTTTTTACAATTTCCTGAACCAGAGAGTTTTTACTTGTAAGCTTTTGGGAGAAGAAATCTGCTACACTTTGAGAAGAATTCTGAACCCTATTATCTCTTCTGCGGTTTTAATTCATGAATTCCTTTTCATTTGTTGCTGTGTTTCTTTCCTCCATGTCTGAGTAGATCTCTTAGCTAGATTAAGGGTTTCAAAGGATTTCATGAGTTAGAGAATTGGATGCAAATAGGGTCTATAATCGATTGTCTTCACCTTTGTTAGACTTAACGCTTAGGTTGAACTGGCCATTCAATTTACGTTCATAGGTTAATCTATTCATCAAAAGTGTAATAGGTTGCTAGAACAAACACTGGTGAGCGATTTGTCCTTAGCCAACGACAGTTGAAGTTAAGGCAAATCGTGAACAGATCAAACCTGCTTGTTGATGCTTGTCTGCAATTTTCTAAGTTCAAACGACAGTTTAGAATTTAGGTTGTTAGATAAAGTTATCGAGATCACGACAGTGGATCGATAAGCTTTTATGTTTGAGTTCGAGACCTGCATTTAAGTTGTGCCTTGAATAGTCATTTGATTCTCATCTCTGAAACTCCTGCGAATTACCTTGATCTAGTGCTTGTTTTAATCTGAATTCAAATAATTGTTTGCCATTCTGTTTGCTTTTTAGTTTTCGCAACAAACCATCTTTCGTCTTAGCTTTAATTCAATCCTCGCAAAGTCATAGAGTAACACTGGTCCTCTGGATTCCGAATCCTTTATATTACAACTACATCACTGTTCTATTGCAGTAGAAACTAGGAGTACATCCAGTGTGAATCAATGTCGGAAAGACAGGAATCTGGAAAGACCTGTTCGGAAGAGCGAGCGCTATGAACGTTTTTGATGTGCTAGAAATGCTAAAGAACCTGGATCTACCCCGATGGAAACGGCTTCCATTGGCCCTAATCGTTCTTGTCGACGGTGTTCTGTTTTGCAATAGCAAAAATCTGGCCCTCACCGAGAAATACGTTGAGATGTTGACTGACTTGGATAGGTTCATGCTGTATCCATGGGGGAGGGTATCCTTAAACAAAACAGTATCTTCGTTTTCAAGCTCCCAAGGCAATCACGGATGCTGAGAAAAGGGAGAATCCTTTAACACGATTGCGCCGTCAACTTAAACAGAAAGCTAGTGCATGCTATGGCTTCCCTCTATCACTACAACTCATGGTCCTCCAATCTATACCAATGTTGGTTTCCAAAATTCCTCAACCTGATAACTTGAAGACTTTCGTTGAAGATCCCGAAGGCTGTCAAAACGTTATCACACTATTGCATCTTGGGGACATACTTGCCGTGGAATCCGATCCTCTGGTAAATTATTTGTAGTATTATATTTAGTACTATTTGTAGTCTTATTTTGTAGTACTTGTCTTAAAAGATAAGTACTCTGTCATTTTGGTTGGTAATTTTGCAATTGTTGTTTTTATCTTAGTTGTTTGTGAAACAGATGGTAGTGGATGATGGTGACAATGACCAACAGAATGAATTGCGTTGGGGAGATGAGGTAGAGGATGCCGAAGTTGCATTCATGCAGGAACTTATGGCCGAAGGGTACAAATTCACAACTTCGGATTTTGCAGTGGCACCGGCACCTATCGTGGATCTTAGTGATGCAGAGGACGACATTACCAATGAACAGGAACCTGAGCCATCCACCCGACCGAAGAAGAAACTGAAAACTCATCAAACTGAAAAACGTAAGATGCAGAGGAAGAGAGGCAGAGGCAAGAACTCTTCTAATCTATCGGAAGATGAAACCCCTCAAAGTGGACAGATTGAAGATCTTAAAAGATGGATAGTAAGTCAGAATAATTTGCTCCTTCGTAAGATTAAGACAGAGTTGGACAAGAGATTGGGCGTATACCAACATGACGAAGAAGATAACGATGTACACCAGTCAAAAGAAGATGGGGAACAGGATGACGAAGGACAGAATCCAAAAAAAAAGTGGTCAAAAACCGGATGAAGATGAACACAAAGTCGAAGATGGAGGTGAAGAAGGAGGTTATGATGGTGCACAGTCTAGCGTACGCCATGATGATGCTGTACACCCCCAAGATGGTGTACACCAGAAAGAAAGAGATGATGAAGAAGGGACCTCTACTTACTACGGTGGGGACCATTGTTCTCCCAGGGACCATGCGTACTTGAAGACTCCAGAAGCTCCGACGAAGACCCCTGAACCTGAACAAGCCAATTCAGGAACAACTCGTCCACCTCCTTACTTCGTCAATCGGGATGAAGATCCACCTTCTGGACTCAACAAGGTGAGCTAATTGTTTAGTCAGCAGCTGACTCTATTAAGTTATATAACGTGTGTGTACTGTGCTATGTTTTTTATGACTTATTCAGGTGGATGGTGGTAGAACAAATTTTGGTGTCAGGCACCTTAGTAGTCTACAAACCTCAAACTCCTCACCCATTGAGCTACGCATATAAGAAAAATGAAGCGCAGACAGATGCACTGGATGCACAGGTCAGACATTAAACTTGTTCATATGATATGCATGTGTATACAGTACTCTTTAGGTATACGCTAGGTATACGATTGATATGTTATACGCTTTATTGTTACGGTGGTTTGTAGGCTGTGGCTAATGAGGAGGACTCAAATGCGGGGAAAGATTACCATACTGCGCCTGAGGATGCAAGTGATGCTTCGCAGAAGACCCCTTGTACTCCAAAACCCCCACAAGAAGTTGAGGGATCGTCTGGTGTAAAGAGAAAAAGTAGAGGAACAGGAAGAGGAGGAAGAGGTAGAGGAACAGGAAGAGGAGGAAGAGCTAGAGGAAAACGCGCACGCGTACGGTCGGACAAGATTCGAGATATTTACACCGCAGATTCAAAGGTGAAAGCTCTATTTGTATCCAGATCGAAAGCTCCGTATAAACCACTCGAAACAGTGGAACAAGACCACTTCAAGGCATTCCAGGAGTTATTATCGCGTGAAAGAAACATGTAAGTTATATCGTATTCAAAGCAATTTATCCTTAAACTTTCATTGTTATCCATTACCAATTGCTCTCATTTCAGCGACTTTTGCATTGTCACTGGTCATATTGTGAACAATCAATTCTTCCTACAAATTGCGAAGCCTACTGAGTGGGTTAACACGATGGTAAGTATATAGTTAGTACTTACTGAATCTTTAATTATCTGTAATATATGTTATTTATGTTTTGTTATTCGTCAGCACATGCAAGTCATAATGGCCATGCTTTGGAGACGTAGAGGTGAAATATACTTGAAAGACAGGGTAGCATTTGTAGACACCTTGTTCATATCCATCATCGGCAACTACTACAACGATTTCATATATGGAGGAAAAAATCAGTATGACTGGGGGAAAACCATTCAGGGCATTGTATTGGGAAAAGCTGCAAAGTGGGCTAATCAACGTCAGAGGCAAATGTTTCTACGGTTTGTGGACGTTGTATACGTCCTGATGAACTGGGGGTCTGAGCATTGGGTGGGCCTTGTAATTGATTTTAAAATGGGCAACATAAAGATTTTGGACTCATTCATCAGTCATAATGATGAAGCGGCTGTGGAGCAGTATATGACGCCCGTGTGTCAAAGTATGCTATTTATATTGAAGCGTTATTTGGATAGCAAATTAACGGAAGGCCTACGCACCACCCCTTACATATGGAGTCGTTTGGAGGGCATATATCAGAACAAGAGATCCGGTGATTGTGGCCCATGTTCGGCCAAATTGTTAGAGATGCATGCTGCAGGGCTTGGAGTGGAAGATATGGGTTTGATAACGGACGATGACGTTGACAGGTTAAGGGAGAAATACGCCATGGACTCATATGAAGAGTTTGTTGGGAATCTGGCTGTTGCCAACGCTTAGGACGAATGGTGAAGTTTAATGTTGAACTTGACAATTTATGAAAGGTGTATTTGTTGGATTATGTGTTTGATAATGTTTAGGATGTGGGTTTATTTGATAATTTATATGTTTATAATCTATTAATTGGTGTGTCAATTCGTAGTTCGGGGAATAATTTGGTAGCCGTACACCAATATGCGTTTAGTTGTACATCAAATGCATCAAATGGGTGTACATCAAGATTAATTTGGTTATACTTTAATTTATTTTAGTATTTATTAATTGGTGTGTGAATACTTTGTTCCCGGCTTAATTTGTATATGTACACCAATATCCATTTAGGTGTACATCAAATGGGTGTACAACCAGAAAATTTTTTGTTTACCCACCAATTTTACAAACTCATTTATAATCTGAACGGTAACCGCATTTAATGTATACGCTCTCAGTTAGTGGGATTTTTTAATAATTATATATATGCAACATAAACAACCGTTATCCTCACAAATCCTAAACCGCAGTTATTCCTTCTCCATAAACAACCGTTTTCTTCACAAATCAACCTCACAAATTAACAATGGCACCAAAGAGAGGGCGATGTGATGCAGATATCCGTGATTGTCAATCCTCTCTGATGGCGCTACCCGACGATCTATTGGAGAAGGTTCTCGCATACAGTTGCAACTCCGTCCAACATATTTTCACACTAAAGCAAGTTTGCAAACGGTTCCAGGCCTGCACAGAAACCAAAAATTTTCTAGCATCGGTTGATCTCGTGGAATTGGAGATGCCTATTCCCGAAGATTTCGATATGCCTTTTATCGCAAGTTGGGAATTTCCCAACTTGTTGAGGAGGATGTATGACGCGCGCAATCCCAGTTTGCTGTGTTATTAGTAATTGAAATCTTAATTGACTAAATCCCAAACCCTAAAAATACAGCAATTTGAGAGAGCAATGATATGCTTGATTCCTTACCCTCGGTGGCGCGAAAGGGTAGTCAAGTGGAAAGTGAATGTCTAGTTTGAAAACACCATTCTCATAGGGTGAACCTTTAGGCCCCGTTATGATAGCTTCCCAGTGATACAAGTCCTCACCCACAGGTCCTAATGCAATCGGCAAAACACTAATTAGGTAGACGATGTAAAAGACTGATCCTCAAGAACTAAAACTAAACTACACCCCCTATTTTCAAAAGAACCACGAATACCTGTACTGAAACATGGACTGTTTTTCCTCTCCACCTCCTTCAATTGCAATGAGATCACTTTGGCAGAGTACATTTTTAGAAAGTAACTATTAATTTTCTGTGTAATTAACTTCTGCTGTAATTAACTTTTTCTGTCTCCGGAAACTTGTTTCACTGAAGAAGGCAGATGACAGTTTTTATAGAGGACGACAGGAAAAACATTATAAAGTAAAGAGAGGAAAACGAGTCAGTCAAACGGTGCAACGGGTTTCAAAAAGGCACTTAATTAGTTTTTGTCATTTCCAATTTGATTTTTTTGGGTCGCGTTTATTCCTCATACACTGTTTTCATTATTTCGGTTTTCAAAAACGTAATGACTTGATTTTTGAAAAAACCGTTTATTCGTGCTGTCCGGATGTGATCCTCCCAAGGATCGGCACTCAGAAGCTTGGTAAGAGATAGATCAGGGACAGAAGTTTGCGGAATAGACTTCTGTTTGAAGAGATTAATAGATCAGGTTGCTGTTCAGAGTTTAATTTGATCACAAGAGATAGAAGAGAAATGAAAAAGATGTTGTAGAAGCAGCGATTCACTCTCAGGAGAAAACAAAGAGAATAGAGATGATAAAGATGCTGCACAAGCAGCGAATCACTCTCAAAGAGACAAAGGATTTCGTCCAGGTTTGATAAGAGAAAGATAGAGTTTTATTTGATAAAAGTTTGATGATCCAATCCAGGATGAGTTCTCATAAGAGATTACAAGAGATTATAAAGAGAAGAAATGTAGAAAAACAAGGCAAACTCGAAAATGACAAGGAAATAAATGCAAAGTTTGAATAACTCTTCAAGTCACTTCTCCAGCCTATTGAACTTCCCTTGGACGAAATTTGTCTTGGACTTAAGTCCTTGAATCAACAATTGGGCCTTGAGAGAAGTAGACACCATTGCCTCCTTAAAAACCTTCCTTTGGAAAACCCATTGGGACAAAACCAAAGGTAAGGGAAAAAGAGTACAACTGGGCCACTTACCCAATTGTTGATCTACTTGAGCCTGAATCAAAACCAGTGTGGTTTGTAATCCATCTTCTCCAGTGATATGTTCATAATTTGCATCATTTAGGTTGCATAAATCATTCCAAATCATGTTTTATTTCATGCATTTTAGGTCCTTAGGGTTTGTTTTAGAACTTAGGAGATGCATTAGGTCCCAATGAGTCTTTGCATGTTTTGAGTGTCTATCAGGTGAATATGGAGCTGAAAAGATGAATCTAGGAGGTGGAATGGTGAGCAAAGCTTGAAAAGTGGAAAAATCGGGTCTTGGGAGGTTATCGGCCATTCTCGCTGGCCAGAAAGGTTTTACCGGCCTTTTTCATGTACCGCGGGAAGCTTTACCGGCCATTTTCATGTACCGCGAATGAAGTGTATCGGCCAAAATCTCCGGGTGTGAACGTGTCTCAGAAATCGCCTGTCCGGGGAGCCTTCCGGTCCGATTCGGATGGCGGGTGCTTCATAGAAGTTGGAGAAGACTTGATCACGGTTTCATAGCAATTGGAATCGTGGGATTCGGACGCGTGAGCAGAGAGTTAAGCTCGTCGGAAGGAACCCCTGTCTCGCAGCTGTTCCGGACCGAGTAGATCAGTTCTGACAGATGCGCAGGACGGTGCACTTCCAGGCCGATTCAGTTTCCGGGGCCTTCATGAGAATCAGAGACATTTGAGTCCTCTTTCCAGAACATCCAAGATCAGTCAATTCGGAGCTTTGAGCAGAAAGATACGGTCTCCGGAATGGACACATGTCTAGACGCCTCTCTCTGGTCGTGTAAATGCACTGCAAAGATGTGCCTTCCAGGAAGCCTTAAACTTCCCAAGCATCGAAACGTCCTTCATCAAAGTTGTAGCTAACTGAGTCCTCTGTCTTCGGCAACCGGAATCACTCAATTCGGACAAGTCTCCAGGAAGTTACACTCTCCGGAATGCGAGATGGTCCAGACAGCCCAAAGCGACCAAGTTAAGCATGCCGCGATAGAATGCCATGGTCCACACTTGGCCGTGGCAACTTTTGTGCACCCTCGGCCAATGACACGATCTTCATGCCACGGTCTACACCTGACCGTGGCAAGCATACACTTGGCTGAGAAGAATCTTGCAACCTTCGGCGATTGACACGGCCTAAATGCCACGGTCTGGGGGTTTGACCGTGGCAACCTTTACATACCTTCGGCGATTGGCACGAGCTGAATGCCACGGTCTGGGACTTAATGCCACGGTCTGGAGGCTTGACCGTGGCAACCTTTACACATCTTCGGCGTTTGACACGGTAGCTTGCCACGAGTTCCAGATGAAGCTTGATCAGACCGTGGCATCAAAATGAACCAAGAACACAAATGAAGTCTTTGACACGGTCAGGAATGCCACGGTCACACCAAGGACGCACCAGACCATGGCAAACCTTTCTTTGCCCATCAAGGCCGGGTCAGTACCCGGTTTGTTCCGGGTTGACCCGGTTCGCCCAAGCCCCCTTTATAATGTTTTTAGACCTAATTTGGAGAGAACACCTAATCTACTTTTAGTCTTCTTTCCCCTTTGGTGAAAACCTACTGAATGCACTTTGTTTTAAAGAGTTTAAAATCGATTTGCAGTTTCTTTCCTTCTTGCTCATCATTTCTTATCATCAAAATCAACTTCTAATCATGATTAACAACACATCTTGCAAAGGATCTAGTGTGTTGATCATGATTAGTGAGTAGTTACCTTAATGAGGTTCTAGATGTGTAGGTTAGGGTGCTAAAGTGTTAGATTAGGAGTGCTTAGGGCTAGATTCATTGATTCATTTCTCTAAACAACTGTTCTCTATGCTAGATCCTTGATAATCACTTGAGATCTAGATTCTGGGAATTTCATGCACCAAAAGTGTTTGATGAAATTCCTGAAAGAGTTGTGTTAGAGGTTTAAGCAATTTTTCATCATGGGAATGATTTGTTAAATGCTTGAATGATCATTGAGAACTGTTTATTAATGCATATTGATTCATATTTCACAAATGGGAATTTGGTTTGAAAATGGATTAGTATAGGGGTTAATACCTTCATGAGAGGATTAACCTAGATTAGAGTTCTTAATCATTTGAATCATGTCTCATCATTGTCATTAGCATTTCTAGTTTAACACCAAAGCACCCTAACCAACTATCATGTCTAGAATCTCATGCCTCCATCATATCATATTCATATCATTTGTCATTGTCATTAGTCTTTAATCCTGTTTATGTTCATAGTTGTCTCTAGATTAATCAAAACCCACTCTTGTTTGCTTGAATTAAGAACTTGATCATATAGCTTAGTGTCTAACACCACATCTGGATTGATAAACCTCTTTGTGCTACATTGACAAGGGGATTGATAGCCCTGAGACCCTAAAAAGTCTTGTCTATCAATTGGCGCCGTTGCCAAATTGTGGTTTGATTAGCATTAAGCTCTGATCTGTTCTTGAGATCAAGTGCTTACTTTCTTGTTTTTACTGATTCCTTTCAAGTTCTGTTTGTGATTTCAGGTGTATGAACACCGGGTCTAGATCAAGAAGCTGTGGTCCTCCTTTTCCTCTAAACGACAACATCAACCTTTTGGTACCAAGGAGGAGAAGAGACAGACGTGGTAGACAAATTGATCAGACTGAGATGGCAGAACAAGGAGATCACGTAGTACATATAGAACAACCAGTTCAGGAGCAACAGGCTCAAGGTCATGAAGCTGGTATTGGAGTTGGTCAAGGGCTTCACCAGGGTAATGTTCAGCAGGAACAGGTGCACCATCAACAAGCTTATGTCCACCAGGGACAAGCTCAAGCTCATCAACAGAGGCATCAGGCCAATGTTCAGCAAAGACACCAGGTGCACCACCAACCCCACCCTTTCCAACCACAGCAAAGAAGATATGAGCAACCCCAAGTCTATGTTGGAGAGAATGACAGGGCCAATGCTCATCAGTATGGAGCTGGTATTCAGGCACCACCTGTGCAAAACAACAACTTTGAAGTGAAAGCATCATTGCTGAATATGGTCCAGAACTCAAAGTTCCATGGGTTAGCAATGGAAGATCCCTTGGAACACTTGGACCAGTTTGATAAGGTGTGTGATCTGACCAAGATCAATGGAGTTTCAGAAGACAGCTTTAAGCTAAGACTATTCCCATTCAGTCTTGGCGATAAAGCTCATCAATGGGAGAAGAATCTTCCAAGAGGCTCCATTCAAACCTGGGGGCAATGCAAGCAAGCCTTCTTATCTAAGTTCTTCTCCACCTCAAGAACTGCAAAACTGAGGAACCAAATCTCTAGCTTCACTCAGCACTGCAATGAAAGTTTTGGTGAAGCATATGAGAGATTCAGGAGCTACACAAACCAATGCCCACACCATGGGTTTAGTGAGGCTTCTCTTCTCAGTACACTGTATAGAGGAGCTCTTCCCAAGATTAGAAACCAGCTGGATACTGCTTCCAATGGGAACTTTCTGGGTAAAGAGATACATGCTGCTTTAGAGCTAGTGGAGAACTTAGCATTGAGCAATGATACTTATGGTGAAGACTATGACAGATCAAATAGGTCTGAAGGTTCAAGCTCAGAACAGAGGCTCACCAGAGAAGTTAAGGAGTTGAGAAGTGAATTAGACAAGCTGAAATTCACCACTCAGAAGCCAATACATTTTGTTGGAGAGTATGAGGAACCTTCTCAAATCTTTGAGAACATAAGTGAAGAAGGTCTTACCCAGGAGGAGCTCAACTACATTGGGAACCAGAGGTTCCAAAGATATCAGTATGGTAATGCCAATCCAAACCTTTCTTACAGGAACACCAATGTAGCTAACCCACAAGACCAGGTGTATCCCAATCCTCAAGCTCCACAAAACTTTGTTCCCCAGAACAACTTTCAAGGATCTTTTCAACCAAAGAATCAGTTTGGTCAGAATCAAGGTTTTGGTCAGCAACAGCAACCATTTCAGGGTCCTAGTTTCAATACACAGCAGCAAAAGGCACCACCTGGGTTTGGTCCTCCACAGTTCCAACAGCAAGCACCTGTTCAACATCAGTTTCAGCCACCAACTGTTCACCAAAGTCCTGTTTTCAATGTTCTTCTCCAACAGCTATTACTAGGACAACAAAAGATGGTATCTGACCTGGAGACACTGGGTGCTGAACTAAAGTCTATTCAAAAGAACAAGGGCATCTGCACTTCTGAAGAACAAGTCTCTCTTCCTGGTAAAGCTCTTCAAAACCCAAAGGATTATTGCAATGCCATCTACTCCAATGATGACCACTCAGCTGTTGTGCAAGAAATAGAAGACCTTCTCTATGGTCAAGTCCCTAGTGAACCTGCACAAACTCATGTGGATGAGAATGCCATTATAGAGTATTTCATGGGCTTCATACATGAACTCAATGAGGACATTGAGAGCAAAAGTGTGGGGGCAGCCGGCTCAGTTCTTTCTGTTCAGCAAAGGAATGATTCAGTTTCTATTGAAACAAAAGAGCATCCAACTGGTCAAGCAAAGCTAACAGATTGTGCCTCCACCTCTGAATCAACTCAGATGAAGCCCACCTCCCTCCCAAAGCTAGGCAACCCAGGGAAGTTCACCATCTCTTGCACTCTTGGAAACTTTAGAGTTGAGAATGCTTTGTGTGATTCAGGCTCAAGTGTGAGTATAATGTCTAAAGATATGATGGAGAAGCTAAAGGTCAAGTCTATAACGTCCTACCCCTCTTCTATCACCTTTGGTGATTCCTACTCCAAGAAACCATATGGATTTTTAGAAGACTATCCACTTCAAGTTGGTGAATGCATAATTCCCACTGATTTTGTGATCATGAAGATGAAGAAGACCAAAGAGCTCCCCCTATTGCTTGGAACTGCATTTCTCAACACCACTGGTGCAATGATTGACTTTGATACTCAAAGAGTGGTGCTTACAAAGGTGGATAAGGATGCCTTTTACCCTGTTCAACCACCCCTAGCTGAATTTTGTGGATCAGTTGTTCAAGAGATAGAACCCCCTAAGGTACTTGAGATGAAGTATGTAGGAAGTGCTGGGATTCTAGGTGGATCCAAATCTCTCTCAGCTGTGGAAATGGAAAAAGAACCTCACACCAACCCTGTATACAAGGATGGGACTGAACAGCCATTGATCAGAGAAGAAGACATCTTGCTCTCATGGTCTCCTACACTTAGTGATCTAAGGATGATCAACACCAAAAGTGATGCCTCAGCATCAGAAGACAAAAGTATTAAACCTGATCTTTCTTCTCAAGACTTTGATCTCACTCCTTGGGTTGATGATGATGGTTCTCTGAAGTATAAGCTGGATTGCAATGGGAAGCCAGGTCTGTTTGCTGAAGTGAGGGCATGTCTCACAAGGGCCATCTTTGATAAAGACCCAGATGGTATTCAAGAGCTGGTGGACAAAGGTCTCAAGGTGGGATCTAGAGGACAAGGGTCTAATGGTTCCCAAAGGCAGCAAACCAACTCAGCTTCCATGCTCAGGACCATTGAAGTGCTGAAGAGCATCAGTGCTCAACCTCACCCCAGCTAAAAACAGGTTTTCCAAAGTCAAACTTAGAGACTTTAAACAAAGTGCTCTTGGGAGACACCCCAAGCTTATCCTTTGTAAATATGCTTTTGATCTTTTGATTCCTTTCTTTTTATGTTTTAGGATGTTTTGATGGGTTTGTTTAAGTGTCTACAGGTTATAGGTTTGAGTCTAAACCCTTGGAAAGTGAATGCATGATGCAAAGAGGTAAAGGAATGGAGGCAAGCTTGACTCGTCCGTTGACATGGGTACAGGCCACGGTCGGAAACAAGGTGTGGCAAGCATCTTTGTGTTGCCACGGGGAGATAATCACGGTCTCAAGACCAGATAGTGGCAAAAAGATGAGTGATGTCCAGGGCTCGGGGTTTGCCACGATGAGTTGCCACGGGAAGAAGATGTGGCCGCGGCAAAGGAATGAAAGATGTCCAAGGCTCGGGATTTGCCACGAGGTACAAGACACGGGGTCAGAGCCTGGCCGTGGCACAGCAAATGGTGCACAACTCTGGTTCGGCCTTTGCCACGGTGGTAATGACACGAGATGGAAGGTGACCGTGGCAAAAGAAAAGAGGGCTAAGTTTTAATTCGGTTTTTGCCACGGCCACGAGACGCGGATAAACACTTGACCGTGGCAACACAAAGTTTAACAAAGGCATGGATTCGAGGTTTGCCACGGCTACAAGACACGGGCTAAAGGTTTGACCGTGGCAAAGATTTGGAGGGTTTGACCGAGAAATGAGCACTGCCACGAGGAGTTTGACACGGGAAACAACAGACCGTGGCAATAGAAAGGGAAGGAGACATAGCTCGGGTTCAAACCTCAGCAATTGAGGTAAACACTCAAAACCTTGTAAATAGCATGTAGATCTTTCTTTTTCTTTTGCATTTTACCTGTTTACTTTGTTTTAAACTCCTTTCTCATGCTTTTATAACACAGGGGACTGTGTTATTTAAGTGTGGGGGAGGAGTTTCATCCTTTACTAATCATGTTTTCTCTTTTCTTATTTTACACTTTGAGTCTTGAGTCACATTTTAGTTGCATATTCATGTAGTCTCATCTAAGTGCATATAAAAACCAAAAAAAAAAATGACCATGTAGTTGCATTCTCAGTTTTTAGGATTGAGTCTAGATTGCATTTGCATATAGGTTGCATCTTGCAAGGAGTAATGATAGGTTTTCTAGAGAGTACATCACTTTGAGAACTTGAATTGAATATGCTTGTGAATCTTTTTCTGTGCTTGCAAAGTCTGAAATGATTTGAATCTGAGAAGCAAGTTTGAATTGAACTCAACTCTAATTAAGTGGGAACCTTGAACTTGACTTGAAAATATCTTGTGATGCATTTTTTGAAAAAAAAAAAGCTTGTGGATACCAATATACATACTTGAGCTAGAACCATTGTTTTTACCACTCTTTTCCTTAGCTCAAGTAGCTGAATCCACATCATGGATCAGTTCCCATACCTTGAACCCATCCTTCTTTCAAGCCAATGTTTGTGTGTGAATTGAAAGGCCACCTTGGATCAAACTTAGCAGAAAGTGTTAGGTTTAGAGCGACAAGGGCAGGTCTCATTGAGTGCTGTGTTCCAACATCAAGGAACTGAAAGTTTTGGCAAGGAATAAGTGTAGGGGAAAAGACTTTTTGGTGAGTGGAAAAAGGTGAGATGAGTAGGAAAGAGAGATTGAAAATAGCTAGGGGAATGAAAGAAAAAGAAATCAGTCTTGGTGTTTTGAGAAAGTGAGCTCTGGTTTGTTGAAGAGAAAGAGTCTAGCCTCTAAGTAAAAAAGGAAGAAAAGAAGCCAAAAGGCTCAAATGTTTTGTTAAGAAAGAAAGAAGAGGCTAGAAGTTGTAAAAGAAAAAGAGCTGTGTAAAGTTTGAGTTCCAAGACTTGAGAGGAAAAGTGAAAAGTAAATCCCCTAGTGAGAGGAAAATGAGAGTGAAAAGTGAGGATTTTTGAGCAAGTGAGGAAGCTTTGAGTAGAGGGTGGGGTGTGATGAGTCTTTGCCCTTGTATGCATAGGTTGCTTTTTACCTTTAGCATTCTGCCAAAGTTTGATCATTCATAGAGAGATCCCTTTGCTGCGTTAAACCCACTTGAGCACTGATTGAGATCATTTTAATCTCATAGCCTCTCCCTAGCCAAACCAGCTTGTTTAAACTTTGCATCATGAGATCCACCTGATAAAAGCTTAATGAATGTGAAAGGGTTGAGAGAGAGAAGAACTTGTGGAGATTCCTTGCTGAGTTGACATATATCTGAGTATGACTTTGCATTGCATAATTGAGCATGAACTTGAATTCTCATTGTGATCACTTCTCTCAAAAAGAAAATGTGAACTCCCATTGCATACAACCTCTTTCTCTCATTTGCTCTTTTTGCTTGAGGACAAGCAAAGGACAAGTGTGGGGGAGTTGATATGTTCATAATTTGCATCATTTAGGTTGCATAAATCATTCCAAATCATGTTTTATTTCATGCATTTTAGGTCCTTAGGGTTTGTTTTAGAACTTAGGAGATGCATTAGGTCCCAATGAGTCTTTGCATGTTTTGAGTGTCTATCAGGTGAATATGGAGCTGAAAAGATGAATCCAGGAGGTGGAATGGTGAGCAAAGCTTGAAAAGTGGAAAAATCGGGTCTTGGGAGGTTATCGGCCATTCTCGCTGGCCAGGAAGGTTTTACCGGCCTTTTTCATGTACCGCGGGAAGCTTTACCGGCCATTTTCATGTACCGCGAATGAAGTGTATCGGCCAAAATCTCCGGGTGTGAACGTGTCTCAGAAATCGCCTGTCCGGGGAGCCTTCCGGTCCGATTCGGATGGCGGGTGCTTCATAGAAGTTGGAGAAGACTTGATCACGGTTTCATAGCAATTGGAATCGTGGGATTCGGACGCGTGAGCAGAGAGTTAAGCTCGTCGGAAGGAACCCCTGTCTCGCAGCTGTTCCGGACCGAGCAGATCAGTTCTGAAAGATGCGCAGGACGGTGCACTTCCAGGCCGATTCAGTTTCCGGGGCCTTCATGAGAATCAGAGACATTTGAGTCCTCTTTCTAGAACATCCGAGATCAGTCAATTCGGAGCTTTGAGCAGAAAGATACGGTCTCCGTAATGGACACATGTCTAGACGCCTCTCTCTGGTCGTGTAAATGCACTGCAAAGATGTGCCCTCCAGGAAGCCTTAAACTTCCCAAGCATCGAAACGTCCTTCATCAAAGTTGTAGCTAACTGAGTCCTCTGTCTTCGGCAACCGGAATCACTCAATTCGGACAAGTCTCCAGGAAGTTACACTCTCCGGAATGCGAGATGGTCCAGACAGCCCAAAGCGACCAAGTTAAGCATGCCGCGATAGAATGCCATGGTCCACACTTGGCCGTGGCAACTTTTGTGCACCCTCGGCCAATGACACGATCTTCATGCCACGGTCTACACCTGACCGTGGCAAGCATACACTTGGCTGAGAAGAATCTTGCAACCTTCGGCGATTGACACGGCCTAAATGCCACGGTATGGGGGTTTGACCGTGGCAACCTTTACATACCTTCGGCGATTGGCACGAGCTGAATGCTACGGTCTGGGACTTGACCGTGGCAAATGAACAAGTGGCTGGAGACAACTTCTACACATCTTCGGCGTTTGACACGGTAGCTTGCCACGAGTTCCAGATGAAGCTTGATCAGACCGTGGCATCAAAATGAACCAAGAACACAAATGAAGTCTTTGACACGGTCAGGAATGCCACGGTCACACCAAGGACGCACCAGACCGTGGCAAACCTTTCTTTGCCCATCAAGGCCGGGTCAGTACCCGGTTTGTTCTGGGTTGACCCGGTTCGCCCAAGCCCCCTTTATAATGTTTTTAGACCTAATTTGGAGAGAACACCTAATCTACTTTTAGTCTTCTTTCCCCTTTGGTGAAAACCTACTGAATGCACTTTGTTTTAGAGAGTTTAAAATCGATTTGCAGTTTCTTTCCTTCTTGCTCATCATTTCTTATCATCAAAATCAACTTCTAATCATGATTAACAACACATCTTGCAAAGGATCTAGTGTGTTGATCATGATTAGTGAATAGTTACCTTAATGAGGTTCTAGATGTGTAGGTTAGGGTGCTAAAGTGTTAGATTAGGAGTGCTTAGGGCTAGATTCATTGATTCATTTCTCTAAACAACTGTTCTCTATGCTAGATCCTTGATAATCACTTGAGATCTAGATTCTGGGAATTTCATGCACCAAAAGTGTTTGATGAAATTCCTGAAAGAGTTGTGTTAGAGGTTTAAGCAATTTTTCATCATGGGAATGATTTGTTAAATGCTTGAATGATCATTGAGAACTGTTTATTAATGCATATTGATTCATATTTCACAAATGGGAATTTGGTTTGAAAATGGATTAGTATAGGGGTTAATACCTTCATGAGAGGATTAACCTAGATTAGAGTTCTTAATCATTTGAATCATGTCTCATCATTGTCATTAGCATTTCTAGTTTAACACCAAAGCACCCTAACCAACTATCATGTCTAGAATCTCATGCCTCCATCATATCATATTCATATCATTTGTCATTGTCATTAGTCTTTAATCCTGTTTATGTTCATAGTTGTCTCTAGATTAATCAAAACCCACTCTTGTTTGCTTGAATTAAGAACTTGATCATATAGCTTAGTGTCTAACACCACATCTGGATTGATAAACCTCTTTGTGCTACATTGACAAGGGGATTGATAGCCCTGAGACCCTAAAAAGTCTTGTCTATCATCCAGCCTGGCTCAAGCGATCTTCTTTGTTCCATAGATAAGTAGGTATCTCGCCAATGCCTTCCTTGAGCTTATTAGCCTTAGCTCCTTTGTTTTTAGACCAATATTTCTCGGCTACAAGCTGATCCTTAGCTCCATGCTCTTGTTCAAGCTCTCCTTTCTTGATGCTGCTCAGTATCACATCATCCTCCCCCAGTTGAAAAGGATTTGTCCTCAAATCAGGACCATCTGCCAAGAACAAAGCTAAGTTAGAACCATTAGAACTTGAATTCGGATAATGCTTACCTTGCAAGTATGTTTCGGCAGTGATCTGTATTGGAGTTTGAGGTGTTCCATGCTTCCTAGCATCCTTGAGGTCAGAGTGTTCAAGTTCCACACGTCCTCTAGCCCTCATTCCTTTTCCTTGTTCGTTTTGAGCTCCTTTTTCAGTGGTGGTTTGATCGTTTACAAGCTCCTTTTGCTTAAGGCTCTTTTTGGTGAAGATAAGGCCTTCGGATGGGTTCTTCATAGGAAAGATGCAATCTATTTGTCCAAACTGAATTCTGTTCCAGCATTTATCTTCTAAAGGTTCAATTGGCCTAAGAAAATCATCCTTATAGTCCTGCAAAACAAAAGATCTTCTACTCGGCAGCTCCGGTGCAACATTAGATAAACTCAAAAGAGTTTCTTTATAAGCAGACTTACAACTAGATGATTGAGAGATTAGAGTTCTTTGGATATTACCAGACTTGGCAAGGAAGTTTGATTGCTTGTAGGTGTTGTTCTCAGCCTGTTTTCCTTTCTTCTTTTGATCTTGATAAATCTTGAAAGGTGTCATTGGAACAAGGATGTGCTTCCTGCCTTTGAAATCAAAAGAATACTTGTTGGTGGAGCCATCATGAGTCACTTGTCTATCATACTGCCATGGCCTTCCCAACAGGATGTGACTTGCCTCCATAGGTAGAACATCACACAGAATTTCGTCCTCATACTTTCCAAGGGTTAAAGAAACTGATACTTGGCTATTAACTCGCATTTCACCTTTATCATTGAGCCAATGCAGATTGTATGGCTTAGGATGCTTCCTCACGGTCAAGCCAAGCTTATTAACCATGTATTCACTTGCTACATTGGTGCAGCTTCCTCCATCCATGATGAGATTGCACACCTTGCCTTGCACATGACATCTTGTGTGAAACAGGTTCTGTCTTTGTGCTTCTTCCTCTACCTTAGCTTGCACGTTTAGAATCTTTTTCATCATCAAAAGATCTCCTGTAGCAGCATACTCCTCATGCTCTTCCACTGAATCTGAGATCTCTTTTTCATCTGCTGATTCGTACTCACCATTGTCCAAGGGAATCAGAACTCTCTTGTTAGGACATTCACTAGCGATGTGTCCTCTTCCTTGACACTTGAAGCAGACTATCTCACGAGCTCTAGTAGTTGATGCTTCAGTTTTGACCTTGAAGTCTGATTTAGCAGGGAATGATTTAGCGGACACCACCGGCTCAGCACTTGGGTTTTCTTCTTTAGCAAGACTTGGTTTAGCCGTAGATGAGCTAACTCCAAAATTTGATCGAGATCCTCTCCTCTTGAGCTGTTGTTCGACTAGAATGGCTTTGTGATATATCTCCTCTAGATCAGCTTAGCTTTGCATCTCCACTCTGTCTTGAACTTCTCGGTTTAACCCACTCAAGAACCTAGCGATGGTTGCTTCTTCATCTTCTTCAATACCAGCCTTGATCATCAGAGATTCCATTTCTTGAAAATAATCTTCCACACTGCTATTTCCTTGAGTCAAGCGTCTAAGTCTCTGGTGTAGCTCCCGATGATAATGACTAGGGACAAAGCGTTTCCTCATGAGTGCTTTCAACTCATCCCAAGTATCAACATGCGGCTCTCTATTGCGTTTGCGGCTTGTTGTGATCTGATCCCACCAG